>NC_080169.1:111969492-112111992 GCF_950295315.1 Erinaceus europaeus | reverse complement strand
ACATACCTACCTAACATTCTTTTCATTTCAAAGTAGGTGAGTGGGGATGTGAGGGTGATCTGGCTGCGACATCTGTCACCCCATTTATCACCAGGGCTGATTTGGCTGATCTGGCTGACTAGGTGAGTGTCCCCTTCCTTCCTCACTGCTCCATGTGTGTCCCTCCCAAAGCTGTGCATTCGGTTGAAGAAGACAACCTTCCCCAAATAAAAACAGACCGGTGGAGGGTATAGGAGTAGCTGCACTCCCCTGCTAGAACTTCCAAAAAAAAAAAAAACTCTCAAAGTAGGTGAGTGGTACAAATAAAAAGCCAGTCATCTGGGTCTTGTAGTAAGAGACATGGTTGAGGTTGGGATATGGAAGTTTCTGGAGCTTCTCCAGTATCACCTGAAGACAGACAGCACAGGGATTTTCAGGTTTGTTCTATTTATTTATTTATTTATTGTAAATGTCATTATTTATATATTGGATAGAGACCACAAGAAATCAGGAGGAGGGTGGGGGGGATAGCATAATGGTTATGCTATTAGACTCTTATGCAAACAGACTCATGCTCATGCCTGAGGCTCCAAAGTCCCAGGTTCAATCTACCACACCACCATAAACCAGAGCTGAGCAGTGATGTGGTGTTTCTCTCTTTGTCTCTCTGTCTGTATCTCTCCCAAAATTAAATAAATAAAAATTTTTAAAAAAGAAATCAAGAAGAGGGGGGAATAGGGGGGGAGTCAGGCAGTATACTGCGCAGCGGGCTAAGTGTACATGGTGTAAAGCACAAGGACAGGCTTAAGGATCCTGGTTTGAGCCCCCTGCTCCCTACCTGCAGGGGAGTCGCTTCACAAGTGGTGAAGCAGGTCTGCAGGTGTCTATCTTTCGTTTCCCCTCTCTGTCTTCCCCTCCTCTCTCCAGTTCTCTCTGTTTTATCCAACAACAACGACAGCAATAACAACAATGATAAACAACAAGGGTAACAAAAGGGAAAAAAATAGACTCCAGGAGCAATGGATTCATAGTGCAGGCACCAAGCCCCAGAAATAACCCTGGAGGCAAAAAGAGACGGGGGGGGGGGAGATAGGAGAGACCATAATATTTATGTGAAAAGACTTTCTTGCCTGAGACTCTGAGGCCCAGATTCAATCCCCATCACGACCATAAATCAAAGCATAACGGTGCTTTGGTGTCACACTATGTTCTCTCTCTCTCATCTACAGACAAAATATATTTTCCACCTACAGGAGGGAAGTCACACAAACTGTGAATCAGTGCTGCAGGTGTATCTTTCCCTACTTTCCCCTTCCCTCTCAACTTCTCTATGACTCTATCCAAAATAGATTTTAAAATATTTTTAAAAAGGAAAGAGAAAGAAGAGAGAGAGAGAGAGAGAAAAGAAGGAAAGCAGGCAAGTAGGAAGGAAGGGAAGAAGGAAGGAAGGAATTGGAAGGAAGAGATGAAGTTATTGTGCAGACATCAAATCCCAAAGATAACCCTGATGGCCAAGAAACAAAGGACTAAGGCCACTAGAAGTGCAAGTCACCCTGTAATTGCTTGATGTTATTAGAAAACAGACAATGGGTGGTTATTCATGTTTGCTGGATGCTAAGCCAGATCACAAGGGCATGCCATCTCTTCCAGGACCTTCCTTCAGTACATGGGTCAGAGCCCAAGACAGAGCAGTGACATCTTGCCTCTGATCACAGTCTGCAAGGGGAGGTCTCACCCAGGCTCAGACCCTCATAGCTTTATCTTCCAATCCTTCTGTGCCATGTTTGCCTCCAAGTAACTCAGACTCCCGCCCGAGGTATATTCAGTGCTCTTCTGTTGTCTTGAGAAATACCTTTTCTCAATGCCAGGGGCCATCTCCATGGCAGGTCCAGCTAATTTCTGGCACAGGATTTTGGTTTTGTCAAGTAACATTGCTGCTATCACTATCTAGGTTTCAGGTTCTCAACACACACACACACACACACACACACACACACACACACACACACACACACACACACACACACATTTCAATGAGGCCACAACCAGGGAGTAGACTTGGGATCTCGTTCAAGCTTGATAACATTGAGTGCCCCATGGGTCCATGTTCTACCCTCAGAAAAAAGGGGGTGTATTTGTTTATTATGAGAGAGAGAAATAGAGAGAGAGAGGTGCAATGTCTCTCACCATCAGCCTTTCTCCGTGCAAGCCTGGGACCACCTGCACCCTTGTGTGGCTGCTTTCATCAGCTCGTCCTGGGACCCTTACTGGGAACCGGCCCTTGAAGGTGAACTAGCAAAACAGAGCTGTGACTTTTATTCCTTTCCACAGCTCGGGCTTCTGCCATGGACAGACTCTGAACACTGTCTGCAGACAGACTGAACTCTTGATGGAGAGAATGTCTCAGTGGAGAAGAGAGAGACGGAGATGGGGCAGGAGTGCCACCTGGACAGCCAAAGGGACATTTTCCAAGTATATTTCTTGGAAAAGGAAAGCGAGGGACTGAGCCAAGGAGGTCAGAGGGACTAAGTGTATCTAATTCATGTGTGCTTAGAGATGGAGCTGGGCATAGGCAGCACAAGGGCATGGGTTTGGGCATTGCAATTTGGCAAAGCCCTAGCAGTTCACTGACACTACGGTCACCTTCCTCCAGAGACAGCCACATGGGAACAAGATCTTTCATACCATCAGGAAGAACTTCAGGTTATAAATTTTTCCTGGAGTAATCAGTGAGCTGAAGTGAACCGGACCCTCTGGCTCGTGCACATGCATGTGAGCGTGCATATGAGCGTGTGTGTGCGTGTACATGTGCCTGTGCGTGCGCGTGCGTGTGCATGTGCGTTTGCGTGTGTGTGTGTGTGTGTGTGTGTGTGTGTGATTAATAGTGGGTTACAAGACTGTAAGATTACAGGGCATAGTTCCACACCTCACCTCCAAGATTCTGTGTCCCCACCCCTTCCAAATGTAGCCACTATAATTCTCACGAAGTCTTAGAGACAGTTTGTTTACTTCGGCATTGTTTCTGTTTGTTTTCAAGTTCATGTGTCAGTTCTCTAGATTCCACACAAGAGTGAAACCATCCAGTAATTGTCTTTCATGTCTTTACTTATTTCGCTAAGCATAATCACCTCCAGATCCATCTATTTTGTCCGAAAGGCCACAATAATATCTTTTTTTGAGCAGCACTTGGTGGTGGCATACCTGGTTGAATGGACTTGTTACAATAATATCTTTTTTGATTGCAGAGTAGTATTCATTCTGTGGAATAGTTATCTCATAACATCTGTAACTAGTCATCTGTGAATGGACATTTAGGCTGCAACTCTTTGGCTATTGTGACTAATGCAGTTATGAACACAGGTGTGCATATGTCCCTTTAAGTTAGTGTTTGCATGGCCACTGGATAAACGCCTAAAAGTGATACTTCAGGATCCATTTTTATTTATTTAAGGGCTCCCCATACAGTTTTCCAAAGGAGCTGCAGCAGCTTGCATTCCCATCAGCAGTGCAGCAGTCCCTTTTCATCCAAAACCTGTTTCACTTATGTAAACCATTCTCACAGGTGAGACACAGAATCTCACTTTTAATTTGCATTTCTCTAATGGTAAGTAGAGTGGAGCATTTCTTCAGTGTCTGTGGTCCATGTGTATCTCTTCTTTAGAAAACTGTTTAGTTCTTTGGCCCACTTACTGTATTAGGTTATTACTTTAAAAGTGGGTTCCTGGGAGTTGGGCGGTAGTACAGCGGGTTAAGGGCAAGTGGTGCAAAGCGCAAGAACCAGCTTAAGGATCCTGTTTTGAGCCCCTGGCTCCCCACCTGCAGGGGAGTTGCTTCATAGGCGGTGAAGCAGATCTGCAGGTGTCTATCTTTCTCTCCCCCTCTCTGTCTTCCCCTCCTCTCTCCATTTCTCTCTGTCCTATCCAACAATGATAACATCAGTAACAACAACAATAATAACTACAACAATAAAACAACAGGGCAACAAAAGGGAATAAATAAATAAATAAAAGTGGGTTCCTGTACCTTCTCCTACTGCCCCCTTTATCCTTCCACTCTCAGGTTGGAAGCTTCCCCCACTCTGGCTGTATTTTGGGGGGGGGGTCCTACCTCCTTCCTGTTGAATACTGTTATCCTCTCTCTATGCTGCTCCTGTATCCCTGTCCAGGTATTAAATCATTTTCCTTCCAGGAGGAGAAAAAAAATGCTATCTCCCCTCCACACCCCTATCTTATCTGTGTGGGTTCTCCAAAATTGCCATCTCCCCCATCCTGCCACACCTCAGGGTACCCTGTACCCTGGAAGTCACAGACTGCTCCAACCCTTAACACAGTGTCTATGCCTCCCCTTCCACAGGAGCCTAGTGCCCTGTGCCTGCAGGTGTTAGTTGGAGCAATCCTTTAGCAAATAAACACTAACTGTCTGCTTTAAAAAATGAATCATTGAAAAGGACCGAAGGTTGAAAGCAGCAATATTAACAATGCATAAAGAAGATAGATGGATCCAATGCAATGCACAGAAGGCATAGAGGACGTCTACAGCAAAAAGGAAAAGAAGACGGGAACACTGTGAGGAGACAGGGAAGTTGATGGAACTCCTGAAACCAAGGCAGAGGCACTATCTCCTCAAAACACAGATCCTGGGAAACCAACCACCACCCTCCGTCACAGCCTTATAGATGTGAGCAGACAGAAAACACAGAGCCCCTCCATCAACCACACACACACACACACACACACACACACACACACACACACACACAAGAGCTGAGGAAGGTACAACTTGCCTGCTGTACTGTGAACACTCAGAGAAATCACACAACACACACCTGACTCCAGACACCACACAGAAACTCATCTCCATCTTGCAGTTGCAGCTTCAAGTTCATGTGATTATTGTGTTTTGATGGCAGTTCTGGGCACAAGTGAAGATAAGACTTTCTGTCACGTGTTGTTCTGCAAGCAAAATGAATTTGAAAGGAAGGTCAGAGCCCCCATGCTGGTCTTTCTAACCCTTTGAGACAGCTGTCATGCAGGCTGTGTGTAGAAGGGCAAATCGAGAAATGGTGAGTGGCAGAGTTAGTTATTCAGTTCTTTCCAGTTTTCTTGCCTTTCTGATGATTTAGGGCAGCACAGTGAAAGGAATGATCTTTTGGCCATCCAGAGCTCCATGGAGTGCAAAGTAATAATAGTAATAATAATAATAATGATAATAATAATTTGGTTAAATGAGCTAATACTTATAAGCTTCTTAGACAGCTAAGTGCTTGTGTGTTTAAATAAAATCCTATGCATGTTATCTCTAGTCAGACGTGATCATCTCGGAGGCTGTGCGCTGGTGCATCCAGTTGAGTGCACTTATTACCATTCACAAGGACCAGGGTTCCAGCTGCTACTCCGCATCTGTAATGGGGATGCTTCACAAGCTGTGAAGCAGGGCTACAGGTGTCTTCTTGCTCTCTCCTTCTCTATCTCCCTCTCCCCTCTCATTTTTCTCTGTCATATCCAATAAAATTGAAAGGAAAAACAAAAAGGTTTGTAGTACTGGCACTGAGCCCCAGCAATAACCTTAGTGACAATGAAAAATGTGATAGTCTTTAGACCTAGGTTCATAGCCTACTTGCCCCCAACCCCTTCCAATCTGTTCAGAATCTGCCTGCTCTTCCAGATGGGCTCTCTAGTGCCCTCTCCTGGCATCTTCCTCAGTCTCCTTCACCTCATACTGCCCAGTCATTTACATGTTGTAAGTTTATTTTATTGTTTGATAAAGACAGAGAGAAACTGAGAGGGGAGGTGGAGATACCGAGGGAAAGAGAAAGATACCTGCAGCACTGCCTCACTGCTCATGAAGCTTTCTTCCTGCAGTTGGGGCCTGGGGGCTTCAACCCAGGTCCTTGCACATGGTAAGGTGTGCGTTCTACCTGGTGCCCCACAGCCCAGCTCCCAGACTCTTCATTCATCGCAGAATGGACTTCTGAACATAACACTACCCCCTAATTAGCCTCAATAAAGGCACCAATGTCTGCCCCTGCCCCCACCGAGTCTAGCCCTTGTCTACATACCTGGCAGTACTGCTCACTCCTCCCTCGGCAGTGCTCATTCCCCAGAGATGTCCAGGGACCTCCTGGTCCTGCATGTCTTCTCCCTCCTATGCCCTCTCCCCCACAGGTGTCCTTTCCCACTCCCAATCCTCCCGGAACCCATTCTCCGGTGCTCCTCAGGCTTTGCCTCTCCTTGGTCACACCTCCTCTTCTTCCATGATGGCTCTACACTGAATTATCTAGCCTACCCCGGCCTGGAGGGAAGGGAGTCTGGGAGGTGCTAGGATTTCTATAAAGAACATTTTCTGGGGGCTGGGTGGTGGTGCACATATCAGGAAGAGCAGGGATCCATGTGCCAAGATCCCAGTTCAAGCTCCCCAGCTCCCCACCTGCAGGGGGGTCGATTCACAAGCAGTGAAGGAGGTCTGCAGGTGGTCTATCTTTCTTTCCATCTCTCTATCTACCATCCCCTCTCAATTTCTCTCTGTCCTATTGAATAAAAGGGGGGGGCTGCCAGAAGCTGTGGATTCATAGTGCTGGCATCAAGCCCCAGCAACTGGAGGCAAAATAACTAAATACATAAAAAATAAATAAAATTTTAAAAGAAAAAGAACATATCCTGATTTTCCTCCTCTTGTGGCAGGGTCTCAACCCAATAAACCATTTGTAAGTGGAACATATTTGAAAAGAGGCTGGAGAGGGTGCTGAGCAGGGAGAGCACAGGCCTTCATGCCCAAGGCTCAGGGCTCCCTGGCACCATGTGGCAGCACCATGGACAGAGATGAGGAAGGGGCAAGTATGGAGACTTGGTGTCTCTCCCTCCCCACTCCCTGTAAGTATATGAAATTCTTTTTTCTTTTGTTTAATTTGATAGGACAGAGAAAAACTGAGAGGGGAGGGGAAGATAAGGAGACACAGAGACATCCACCTCCCTGCTTCATTGATCATGAAGCTCCCCATCCCTACCTCCCACCCCATAGATAGGGACTGGGGATTTGAACTCAGGTTCTTGCACATGATAACATGTGTGTTCAACTGGGTGCTCCACCTCTCTTCCACAGGATAGCAGATAAAAAATTGAGCTGGGGAGGTGGCTCTGTAGCAGAATTTCTGCATGAGGTCCCATGTCCAACTCCCACAATGTGAAGGGGGGGACATAAAGTTTTTTAAAAAAATCAAATATAAACAAAAATACATTTATGGGCTGGAAACCAGCTCTCTAAAGAATTAGTATGCCTTACCATCCATGTTAGGGCTCTGAGTTCAAGCCATGAGCACTCCATAAGTGGTGATGAGGTTTTGTGGTGTCTCCTCTCTGTACCAATTTCTCTAAATAAAAAGAATGAGGGCCTGTCAATGGTGTATCCAGTTGAACACACATGTTACCATGTGCCAGGACCTGGGTTGAATTTATTTAACACAGGAGAGGGGGCATCAGGTACCCAATGGCAGAGGGGGAGTCCTGGGCCAGCAGAGAGTGTGACAGGTGACAAGTAACAGGTGGCAGACTGGAACTGTTCTGGAAGCCTGCTGAAAAAATAAGAGATTCAGAAACAAAGCAACACAGTAAGGTGTGCCCCAGGGAGGTGGGTCTAGTAATAACTTCCTTTTATTAAGCCTCTACCTTCTGTCGGCCCTCTGTGCAGTCCTGCCTCTGGGGCTTTGGTGAGGACCATCCATCCACATTCTTTTCTGCCATGTTTTTGGTGTGAGCTCAGCACAGACGTGCAGTGGCAGCAAGTGGTGGTCTATGCCAGCCAGCAATGCCAGTATTGGGCACAGTGCTCACAGCTGGGTCAGCATGGATGGGCCTGGCCTCTGCCCTCCTGGTCCTTAATGTTTAGAGACTCCCTGTCCAGTGTGCCAATCTTGAATCTCATGCAGCTAAGAAAAAGAAGTGCCCAGAGGGCCAGGCAGTGGTGTGCTTCATTGAGTGCACATGTTACCATGCATAAAGATTCTGTTCAAGCCCCTGATCCCCACCTGCAGGGGAGAAACTTCACAAGTGGTGAAATAGTGCTGCAGCTCTCTCACTCTCTTGTTCTTTCTCTCTGTCTCTCCATTCTCTCCTCCTCTTCTCCTTCACTCTTTCAATTCCTCTCTGTCCTATCACATAACAGAAAGGGAGGAACAGTTGGCAAAATAGCTCACTTGGATAATACTCTGCTTTGCCATGTGTGTGACCCAGGTTTGAGCCCAGTCCCCACCACACTGAAGGAAGCTTTGATGCTGTGGGCTCTTTCATTCTTCCTCTCTCTCTCTCTCTCTCTCTCTCCATCTTTCTGACTTCTCTGTCTCTGTGAAAGTAAGAAATAAGAAACAGAGAAAAAGGTTCCATCGAAACTACACAACTGTAAGGTAAAGACTGAGATGCAGGGAAGAACATCAGCATTGCTGCTGTTCTCATGCTATGGGGAGACCAGAGACCAGGGCTCAGAGAGTGGGAACTGTTTGGCCCAGTTCATGCAGAGGCTGAGTGGAAGACTGAGGCTTGCTCCTGGGCTATTTTGTGAAGGACAGGAGGTAGGTATGGGCAGAATCTGGTTCTACAGGGAGGAAGCATCTGCAGGGAGAGAGTGACAAGCCAGGCCGGGAGTCAGGCTGGCAGAGGCTAATGAGGAAACCAGTCTAGCTGGAGAGGCGGTGCCAGGCTTGGTAAGTTGCGGCCTGCCTGGATGGATGGATGATGGGTGGCTGGGTGGGTGGAGGGATGGATGGATGGATGGATGGATGGATGGATGGATGGATGGGGAGTCACTGAGCTTGGGAAAAGCCCTTCAGGAACACAAGAGCATGCCGTGGTCAGAAGGGCTGAGAGCTGTGAAGGCAGCAGGTCTGGGGGGAGCTGAGCCACGGCCGAGTAAAGATAAAAGACAGGGCAGGCAGGAAGGAGGGATCTGCATGAAGCAAAGGGCCCAGAGTGTGGCCAAGAGAGGCAACTTTAAGACTGAATGCTGTGTGACATGGAGCAATTTGCTTCATATCTCTGGGCCTCCTTCTTTTGGTGCTGAAGGGCACAGGTGATCTCTGAGGCACCTTTCCAACAAGGAGAATCTAGGAGCCTGTGGTATTGTGCTAAGGGAAGCTGGAGACCTGAAGCATTGAACATGGGGGCCAAGGGGCAGAAGGGTCAAAGGTCATCGGAAAATACTGGGCCTCTAGGACAACTGTGTATAAAATGTGTGAAAGGACTTGTTTTCTCTCTCTCTCTCTCTCTCCTTTCTTCTTTTCTCTCTTTCTTTCTTTTAGGGATGTCAGGAAGTAGGGAGGCTGGGAAGGACCAGAGAAAGTGAGAAACTAATGGTTTTGTTGTGTGTGTGTGTTTTTTTTTTTTTTGCCATCAGGGTTATCTTTGGGGCTCGGTGCCTACACAACAAATCCATTGCTCTGGGTAGTCTCAGCCATTTCTCTCCTCTCCTCTCTTTATAGAAAGTGAAATAGGGACAGGAGGAGAGGGAGAGAAAAAGAGATACCTGCAGCACTGCTCCACTACTTGCAAAGCTTCCCCTTGCAGGTGGATACTGGGGGCTTGAACCTGGGTCCTCATGTATAGTAACATGTGCCCTTACAGCAGGCAGTGGTGCCTCCTATGTATTTCTAGTCTACTATGTTTCATTTTCATTTTATTTTTTTTTTTCCCACCAGAGCACTATTCACTTCTGGTTTATGGTGTTGCTGGGGATTGAACCTGAAGATTTAGAGCCTCAGGCATGAAAGACTTTTGCATTTCATTTTCTTTTCAAGTTTCTACCCACTGGATCAGTTTTTCAGCAATGAATGGGTTCTGATTCAGTATGCTGCTTTTTATAGTTTATTTTGATATTATTATTAGTGATTTAGCAATAGTTTGCAAGATTATAAGATCACGGAGGTATAGTTCCACAACACACCCATCACCAAAGTTCTGTGCCTCTCACACAGCCCCATAGTTCTCACAAAGTCTGAGAGATAGTTTAGTTACTTTTTTTTTTTTACTAGTTTGTGTGTTTAATTCTCTATATTCCACACATGAGGGAGACCATCTGGTAGTTGTCTTTCACCTTCTTACTTACTTCACAGAGCATCATCGCTTCCAATTTCATCCATTTTGTCCCAAAGGACATAATATCTTCTTCTTCTTTTTTTTTCAATTGAGAGTAGTATTCCACGGAGTATATGTATCTAATAACTTCTTAACTAGTCATCTGTTGATGAGCATTTAGAGTGCTTCCCCTCATTGGCTATTGTGAAAAAAGCAGCTATGAACAGAGGGATTCATCTGTCCCTTTGGATTAGTGCTCTCATTTCCCTAGGATCTACTCTTAGGAGTGGTATTGCTGGATCATAAGGTATTTCCACTTTTATTTGTTTATTCTATTTCCCACTGGGGCTGCAATAGTCTGCATTCCCACCAACAGTGAGTGCCCAGGGTTTAAAAGCACTGCCTAAGAAGAAACTCAACTTGGAGTTTAAAAGCACTGCTAAACTTGGAGGCCATAGTAGGGCCTCCTTCCACAGAATCCAGGAGAAAACTGTAAAAGTGAACCCTAGAGGCCCCAGGCTGGGGTGTTGCCTAGTGGAAAGCCTGATAGAAGAGGTGTGGGAGTCTGAGGGTGGAAAGGACCAGCTCCCAGAGACAGAATAGGGCCTCCTCGGGACGATGGAGACCAGAGTGGGGAAGGACACAGGGAGAGAGGTTGGAAGGCAAAGGAATGCAGGTTCTGCAGGTGGCAAGAAGCTCCGAAGGAAGGTGCCCTACCTTTCCCATTCTTAGCTCGATTTCCCCAAGTTCCTCCTCCCTCTGCTCCTGGGAACACGGTTTGAGCCTATTTTATTCATGCACGTATGCCCACATTCATTCATTCATTCATTCATTCATTCATTCATGTAGTCGTTCATTTACTCAGGGATGCATTCATTTATGCACGCATCTCACATTCATTGGCTCATTCATGGATGCATTTGTGCATGCACACACTCACACATTCATTCTGATTTGCATGCATTCATTTATTCATTTATGTATTCGTTCACTCATCTATTCAGGTATTCATTCATTCACCCTTGCATTTATTTACTGATGTATGTATACATTCATTTCTTCAAGCATGCCTGCACTCATGCATGCACACCCACATCTGTGCATGCACGGACTCACACATTCATGGGTGCATTAATTCCTCTATGCACTCGTGCACGTGTGCATTCACACAGCAATTCACATTTGCAGTCATTCATTCATTGACACATGTATTCACCCACCCATGGGTTCACGGACTCATTAGTCTCCTATTCGTGGATTCCTTCATTCCTTCATCCATTCATACATGCATGCACTCATGGACTCATTCGTTCATTTGCAGATGCATGCACGCACTCACAGTCATTCCTATTTGCATTTATTGATTGAGATTTGTATTCACCCACTCATGGATGCATTCACTCACCTATCCTTGGATGTGCTCATTGATGCATGCCTTCATTCATTCATTCGCACCTATTTGCATTCATTTCTTCATGCATGCCTACACTCGTGCATGCATTCTGCATTCGTTTATGCATGTATGCATGCGTTCATTCATGGATGCGTAATTCCTCTATGCATTCACGCATGCACTCACACGGTCATTCAAATCTGCAGTCTTTCATTTATTGATACATGTATTCTCCCATTCATGGATTCATTTACTCAACTATTCCTGGCTTGCTTCATTCATTCATGCATGCAACCTTCATGCATATTCATTCATTCATTCATTCATTCATTCATTCATTCATTCATTCATTCATTCATTCATTCATTCATTCATTCATTCATTCATGTATCCATTCATTCGTGCGCGTGTGCATTCATTTGTTGGTGCATCCCTGCATGCCTGCTTGCATCCCGCACCTAGCTCGGCGGCCAGCCAACCTCAGGCAGGTGCAAGTGGGCGAGCCAGTGGCAGTCGCCTCGCCTGCCGGGGTCCCCCGCCCGCACCCCAGCCTCCCGCCCCTCCGGCGCGCACCCGCAAAGTTCCCGCTGCCCGCTCGCGGGGGCGCCCGCCGCCGCGCGCACCTGGCCGGGCCGCGGCCGCCCGCGCCGGCTCCCCGGGGCTCGGCCGCCCCCGCGCGGCCCGCTGCTGCCCTCGGCTCGGCCTTCCCCGCCTCGCATCCGTGCCATCGGCGCTCGATTGCGCGCGGACTCGCTCAGGCTCCCCCGCCGCCGCCGCCGCCGCCGCCCCGCCCGCCTCTCGCCGCCCGCCGCCCGCCTCTCGCCGCCCGCCGCCCGCCGCCCGCCGCCCGCCGCCGCCGCCCGGGCAAAGTTGCCGGAGCCCCGCACAGCCATGCGGAGCTGAGCCGCCGCCGCCCCGCCCCGCCCTCCCCGGCGGCCGCCCGGGCCCCGCGCCCCGCCCGGCCCCCTCCGGCGCCGGCCCAGCCGGGCGGGGATGCGGGCGCTGGCGGCCCGGCCGCGCCGAGAGCCCAGACACAGGCGCAAGATGGCAGATGCCGCCTGAGGCCGGGGGGGCCCGCCGCGCGCCCCGCGAAGCCCCAGCCCCGCCAGCGCCGCGCCGGGGCCATGAGCCGCGGACACCCCGGCCCCGATGGCCCCCGTGCACGAAGGTGAGTGTGGTTTTGTTCCGCCCGCGCCCCGGGGCCCCCCACCGCCTGGGGGGGCTCCCCGCTGCACCCCTGGCCGGCCGGCCCAGCCCGGCACCCCGAATGCGCCGAATCCTGTTTGCACCGTGGAGAAAAGACGCTGGGGAAGGGGGAGAGGGTTTGATGGGGGGGGGGGGACTCCTGCCCGAAGAAAAGAAATCGGGAGGGGTTGCGGATAGGGGGGCTCCTGGGGAAGGACCCCCCCGCGATGGTGCTCTTCATGCATCTGTCACGAATAAAGGGGATGCGGCTCAGCTTCCATCCCCACGCCACCCCACCCCACCCCTCCAGGAAGAAAGCACCTTTGGGGGTGCTCTGTCTCGCACCCCCCCCCCCCACCCAGGAGCTCACACCTCCCCTCCACACCGCTCTCAGCGCCCACCCTGCTCGCCTGCCTTTCTTCTGGGCGAGCCTCGGTTTTTGGGGGGGCTGCTGTCGAATCGGAATTTGATGTGTGTGGAGCAGCCCCGGGTGGGGGGGGGGTTGTGGGGGCAAAGTCCATCTCGGAGCCAGGCAGAACAATGAAATGGGCTCACGTTGCCCCCCACCCCCCATTCGCATGTGTCTGTGAAGGGAGATGGAGTTTGGGGGGGTGCTAGTCCAGAGGCAGCCAAGCTGATTTTCCACTAATTTGTTGATATTTTTATTTGATTTATTGCATTGATCAGTCTGGGTTAAGAAAAAAAAAAAAAACTGTATGGTGCACCTTCACCTGGCGTTGGGTTATTTTTTCACCCACTCATCTGTCTTTGGAAAGAAAGAAAATTACAGAAGGCAAAAAGCTCCGTTCTCTCTCCTTCTCTCTCTCTCTCTCTCTCTCTGTGTATATATGTTTCTCTATCTCTCTCTCTTTTCTTCTGGAGTCTGTTCTTTCAGCTTCCAGCCAGAAATCAGACCAGAATCAACTAAGTTTCTACACTTTGGGGTGTATTTTGCCATGCTGGTAGAACGAGGGGTGTGTGTGTGTGTGTGTGTGTGTGTGTGTATTTTAAACTGAAAGTGTGCCTGCTTTTTTTTTTGTTTGTTTTACCCCCCACCCCCACCCCAGTCATTTCATTTTGTGAAAATATTTCCTCCTGCAATCTTGGAAACGACATCCTTCTCATACTTTTCTCCCTCCCCACCACCCCCCTCCGTCCAGCTGGGTTTCTTTCGGTTTTGTTCAGTGTATAATGTGGGTGAGATAGCAAGCGAAAGGGAGAGGGAAGCGTTTGTGTGGACAGCAGACAAGGGGAGGGTTGAGTCTAATCCTTCCTTACATAAATCCCCTAGAACAGTGGCGGCCAGTGAGACAGGGAACACATTAATAGTTTTTTTATCTCTTAAATAAGGGGCTGATTTAAAAAAAAAAACTTATCTGAATAGAAAATCTGTTATTAGTTCTAGCGCTCCGAAAGAATTAGGTTTCTGGGTGGAATAAAGTTACCAGCCAGGCCCTGACTAACGAGGCTGGAAATAATCCTATGGATTGTAAATATTTTTTTTCCAGGCTCTCTGAGAAACAAAGGGACTGTTTAGAAGGCCACAGAGAGATGTTATTCCAGGGGCTTTCCTCTTTTGATTCAAAAGAACACAGGGGCCATTTAACCATTCTACAAACAACAGCAACAACGACAACAAAAAAGACGAGATTTCTGATGGGTCCACCAAGCAGAATAGACGGAGCCGGTGGCGGGTGAACTTGCCTGCGAGCTCCTGTCGGGCAGTCATTGTTCGCCTGCGTCCCTGGGAAGGCCTCCCCCCCCCCAGTCAAAGCTGCCACTGTCTGCCCAGTGTTAAAATGAAACAATTTTCTCTTTATTAAGTCCCTCCTTGAGACTCCCTCTGCTGGCGGTTCAGGGTGAGCAGGAGGGAAGGAACTTGGCTTTGAAGGCAGCTCTAGACTTGCCTGCCTTCCCTTCTGCATGGGGGCTGGGTCTGTGAGTTGGGGTGTGCTCTGTCAACTTTGCAGGAAGCCAGCCTTGGGCACTGGGGTTGGAATCCTTCTGACCCCTTTATTCTGGCCCTTTTGGGCTAAGGCCCGGGCTTTACATGCCTGGTTTTCCATCCGAGTGTTCTTAAAAAAAGAAATTAAAAAAAAAAAAAAGGAGGAGGGTATGGACATGGGTGAGGGCATTGGAATCATGCCTGGTCTCAAAGGTCTCTGGACCTCACTGCTTTTTATTCCTGATCCTTTCCACTCTGACTCCTTTGACCCTATAGGGGTCACTGCTTTGCACGGGGCTGCCCAGGTGCTGGGTAATGAGCCTGGTGCTCACTCCATGTCCTTGGATTCTGCCAGAGTCCCTCTGTCTGCCTCTTTGGCCTTCTCCTCGCCTTCCTCCTCTCCCCCATTCAGTCAGTCCAGTGTCACTTTGCACCAGCCCAGGCCTCATCATCTGGCTGGCGTCAGGCTCCAGGACAGACAGGTGACTTCTGTCACCAATGGTGGTACTGCTGGTGGCCCCAGTGACCTTCCCACCCCTGTCCGAGGCAACAACCTCTGGATTCAAGGGACCCCAATCATCTCTCCCCATATTCCGGTCGGGACACTGGGACTGCTCCCACATGTGTCCTGAAGGAGCTGGGCTTGTCCTGGGGACTTCTAGAAGTCTTCTGCTTAGCCCAGGGTTCAGAAGTTCAAATGGCAGGTGAGGTCTTTCAGCTGGAATTGGGGTGGGGGTGGCAAGGGTGTCAGCGGGGGCAGGGCACAGTTCAGGTTGGGATTTGGGGCATGGGTCTATGTGCACCCTGGGAAATCTGAGACTCCAGCTATTGGGAGAAACACCGCCTTCTGTCGAACAACACAGGGCCTGCCTGGCGAATCAAATGAAGGGGTGGCAGAGGGCAGTCCGTCTCCCCTGACTTGCTTTTAAAGATAGGTTTATAAATAGCACACTTGTTTGCTGTGGCTTGGTGCTGATTAAGTTAAACTTCTCTCTCTTTTTTTTTTGGAGGGGTGGTGGAGGGGAAAGTTTATTTTCTTTAGAAAGTTAAACATGGGCCACACAACGGCGTGGGTCGCCTCAGGTTCTGAATTAGAGGGTCCTCAATCCTGAGACCCCCATGGATAAGCTGTTGGTGACAACTAATGGCTGACACCATCAGGTGCCCCCAACTGTTGCTGAGCTGTGTCACCTCTGAGGATGAGCTCAGAGACACCTGCCCAGATAAATGGATTCTGTGTCACCTTCCATGAAAAGAGTGGATGACACATGTTCTGAAATCTCTCTGCCTAGTTTTGCGTTTGCTATATATACATATATATGTGTGTGTGTGTTTGCTATCTGATTTTTTTTTTTTTAACGAGCAAGTGTTAACTGTTATCTGTGTTCTCACCATGTTTGGAGAGGTGAGTTGAGACTCTTTCACTCCCTGTAGCCTTGGTTCTGGACAGGGTGACCTAGGGCTCAGGGCAGCTGACAGTCGGGCCAGTGTGGGTTTACACCGAGCTAGAGGGGGCTGGATGTGCTACTTAACTTCTCTGACCCTCATTCCTCCCTCCCCAGCTTACTGGACCATGCAAGAGCTCCATTAGAAGCGAGATCGTGTTAAGGTACCCGGCTGCCTTGGTATTTTCTCAGGCGTGTTAAATCCTTCCATCTCTGCAGCTGCTTAAAAGCATGAGGAACTCCAGGGAAAGAATAACCCACAAATAGCGGAGAAAACCAATAATAGCAACATTTCAATTATTAATCTCCTGCCGCTATTCCTCTGCCTGTGTGGGCACCAGCAGCAGGACACCCCCCCCCCCATGGCCACAGAAAAAAGAGCCTCCTCTGACCCCAGCCTGCAGCCTTTCCAGAGGCCCGATTCCTGCTGAGCCTCTGCTGGTTTCAGGTAGAGAATTTCTCCCCCCTACCCCTGCCCTCCATGGTGGCATAGTCAAAGACCCTGTGAGAAGTGGCCAAACCAGCCACCATAGCCCTGTCCCAGGACATCTGGGAAAAGATCACCTGTGCCCCGAATCAGGCTCTGTTCCTGACCCAGAGACCCACCCACCAGTCAGGGTCACTCACTGGAAAACACAGTGCTTTCTGCAACTCAGAACAGCTCATAATCTCCTTGCCTTCTTTTCCCATGTGCCTTTGTTTCTTCCTCCCTTTCTGGAGACCAGTCTCAAGTGGCCACCTTTGAGCCTGGTTGGGACATAGCTATGAAGCAGGGGGCACGACCAAAGTTCTGATGAAGGTTCCAGTACTTCCAGTGCTCCCAGAAATGCATTAAAAATGCAAAAAAAAAAAAAATCCATGCTGGCTTTACAGAACCAGTGACACATAGAGGGGAATACCAGAGACACCCATGCAGGGTTCTGTTTGGGGTGGGGGTGGGGAGCCGAAGACCTGGAGTGCCCAACCAGGTTTCCCTCTAAGAAAAGCTTTGTGGTGTGGTCCGGGAGGTGACGCAGTAGATAAAGCATTGGACTCTCAAGCATGAGGTCCTGAGTTCAATCCCCAGCGGCACATATACCAGCATGATGTCTGGTTCTTTCTCTCTCCAGTCTTTCTCATGAATAAATAAATAAATTCTTAAAAAAAAAATAAAGAAAAGCTTTGCAGTTAGAAGTTCATGGTGATAATAGTGACTCTGGCCTCACGGGGCAGGTCCTGACACCCCTGCTTTGTAAGCAAGGCAGATCCTGAGCACAGCCAGGTGGTAGTGAGTATGTGGGGGGTCCCTGTCCTAGAGGAGTTCAGGATGATGGGATGCCAGAGACAAAACTGGCCAGGAGCTTAGCAGACTGTAATCTGATTTGAGATGGAACGTGTGTTTGTGTGTGTGTGTGTGTGTGTGTGTGTGTGTGTGAACTCTTAATCCTTACATGCTGGTGTTTCTCAGGGTGTAAAGGGACCATCACATTCCTCTACTTCCTCTTGAAATACCATCTGTATTTGGAGTCAAAGAAGTATGTCCAAGTGGGGGCTGAGTGGTAGTGCATCTGGTTGACCACACACACTACCTTGTACAAGACCCCAGGTTCAAGCCCCTGGTCCCTACCTGCAAGGGGGAAGCCTCCAACTGGTGAAGCAGTGCTACAGGTGTCTCTCTTTATATCTCCCTCTTTATGTCTTCCTTCAGTGTCTCTGTCTCTATCAAATGAATAAGTAAATAAATAAAATATTTTACAAGAGAGAGAAGTATTTCCAAGTCTAGAAAGCCCCTCTGACAGATTTCCCTAGAAACTGCCACCTCTGATTTGCACAAGGCCCCCTTCTCTTCTTCAGTGTCTCCTACTTCAGGTCTTTGGAAATCCAGGGGTCTTTTATTCTCACATACTGTGGCCAGTCCCCCCGAGCTTGGGCATCAGTGGGACTGTGCCTTTTGGACCCTGGCTCTCCTTGCCCCAGCCTTACCACTTGGGCAGGAGCTTGTGTGTCAGGTATTTGGGGGATACTTAGTGGTAGAGATAGAGATGGGTGGTGACAGGGAGCTAGAACAGGGTTGAGTCTCTTGGGAGAAACAGGCTTCATGCTCCTGCCTTCGTCACCCATGACTAGAAATCACCTGTTCACAGCAACAACAGAAGAAAAAAAAAACCACCACCTTCTATCTTTTTCTCCAGGAATAGAGCACACTAGGGGTCCCCTCAGTGGTCACTTCCAGGGCCAGGGAAGCAGCTCAGCTGAGGCCCTGGGTTCAGTCTCTAGCAACCCCTTATGCCAGAGCTGAACGCTGCTCTGATTTCTCTCTTCTACAGATAAGTGGTCTTTTGTGAACCTGCTGGTTGAATGAGGCCAGAGCAAGTTTTGCCACTGTCTCCCATCCTTTCTCTGTGTTTGTGAAGAGAATGAGCACATCTAAGGAGCCTCTCCCTCCCCTGAGCCTGTCTGGTGCCCTCTCTAGCCTCTGAACACTCTCTGGCTTATTTTTATTTTATTTATTTTATTTTATTTATTTTTCTACCAGAGCACTGCTCAGCTCTAGCTTATGGTGCAGGGGACTGAAGCTGGGACTTCAGAGCCTCAGGCATGAGACTCTTTTTGCATAACCATGATGCTGTCTAACCCCTCCTGTTCTCTGGCTTCTCCACTTTAAACAAAACAAAAATGGCGGCGAGCAGTCCTGGATGCTACTCTTTATTAGTGTCCTCAGGAGGACCATGGGGTAGATAAGAAGGCAACCTCAGGCTTTAGGCTTCTTGTGTCGTTGTGAACCCCTGGGGGGCAGAAGTCCAGCAGACCCACCTGTGGCTCTCCTCAGAAACTGTGCAGTCCCCTAAACCTAATGGGTGCATTGTAAGTTGAGTTGACTTGAGTTGACCCTTCTTTTAACATATGAGTAATGATCTACGTCCCTCCAGCTCCTCCAGTTGGGGACTTGCTAGATTTTACCTGGATTCCAAGTTGTGTCTTCCCGCCTCCCCCCCCCCCCCCACACACACACCCCTCAGTCAGTCAGTCTCTCTCTCTCCCTCGCTCCCTCTTACTGCTGAGTTTCAAACCCAGGACCTCACAGATGCAAAACATGGCGGTCTCCCATGGAGCTCTGCCCCAGCCCCCTAGGTCTTTATCCTTTTCCGATTCCTGTCTAGCCACCCCTCAGCCCCATATTGCTTCCTCAGCCCCATCTTCTCCTTGGCTCTTGGAATCCCCTGGATCAACCCTTTCCTGCCTTCCTTCACCATCTCCTCTCAGACAGCCCTCCCCCCAATGTCACAAAGGATGTAAGTGTGAGAAAACAACTGCTTTGAAAAGTAAGTAGAGGAGGGAGCGCTCTCGGGAGGAGCTAGATGATTCAGTGTCCTATCAGCTCATCCAAGTCTAGAGAGGAGACTTTGTGAAAACTCTTCTCTGGCTCTGAGTCACCTGCAGCCATACCTGTTTTACCAGCTTCTATCAGAGTAAGCCAGCTGTGGGGAGAGGTTAGATTCCCTGGCAGGAATCCCTCCTCCCTGGCTTCCTTCAGAGCCCACAGAAAAGGCAGAAAGCACGATGGACAAGGTCACCCATCCCAGCTTGGGATTTTTCCAGTAGGTGATTCTGCCATTCAAAAGTCTACTCAGGGTAAGAGTTGGCAATTGGAGAGAAAGAAAAAATAAAGGAGGAGGCATTTAAAACTGCCAAATTATTTTCTTGTGCAGTCACTTGTTTCTGCCCACAGCACTAAACAGATAGGTAGTGTTCTCAAAAGTGGTCTGTTAGAGCAGTTCTTGCCTAACTCCTTTTGCTCTAGCAAGTTCTGATTAATTAAATGCCACTGCGGCTGCGCAGAGTGAAGACTGATTGAGTGTTTCACGTGCCAGCACTATTGACTTTAGAAAATGTCCCTTGTCACAGAGAGAAGGTGGTCTAATAAATGAGTGTACACAGGGCATTTCCCAGCTTGTCCCATCTAGCCTCAGTGAAAGATGACTGTGGAGCCTACCAGAACATTTGATGGAAGAACACTTTTGGAGGCCAAGTAGATGGCTTTCAGGTAGAGCACACACCTTGCATGCTTGAGGTCTTGGGTTCAATCCTCTGCACTGCACACAATAGAGAAGTGCTCTAGGATTTCTCTCTCCCTCTCATAAAAAATGCATTTAGTTTATCCTGTTTATACTGCTTCCTGATGAAACAAGTCTTGTCCCTGCATGTCCCCTCATTTTCTTCCATATCCATGTCCCCTGGAGGATTCAGGATCTAAAGTGATTCTTCTGAGGGCTAATCATGAGACCAGTGACCCGCTATGCTGGTTCCCCACAGAACTCCCTGTCCTGTGGTATTAAAGACACTCGGGTATTGTGTTCCTGGAATCTTGTTACAAGTCACATGGTTATGAGATTGGGAAAACTCTGGCCTGTTGCTGTTTTTTCCCCCCTAATGGAGAATTTACAATGGGTTGACAGAAACCGGCATGTAAATTCTTGAGAGTGCAATAAATTGCACCCTTCCCTGCCCCCTCCCCCCCATCCTGTGTAAACCGGGTTCAAGGAGGGAGCAACTCTTGTGGGGGGGGGGGGGAGCGTAGGGCAAGAGCTGCCAACAGGCTGGGCTGGGGGTGCGGGAAGAGAGACTGAGGGCACATTCGCACGTGCATTTGGCTCTGCCCCCTACCCCGTGGCATTCTCAGCCCCATGGCACTTTGATCACTGTGATTCATTAAGTCTGACCTGCACCACCAGGAAAAGACAAATCGATCGATATTCATTATGTCCTGTTAACTGAGACTAGGAGGCTCTCTAACACATCCCAGACATGTTTCCATTAGAAAAACGGCTGGAACAAAGCAACACCCTCATGTGATTTCACTGCGACTTCACTCCAGCAACCGGCGTCAAGGGTTAAATTTCTGGGAGTGGGGGGGATTAATGTATGTAGATCAATTTGGTGGATCAGCTTCTTTCCAAGGCTGCAGGATGAATGAGGTCCTCCTATACGGAGAGACAACAGAAACAGCTCTTGTGCTTGCCTTAGCAAGGTGAATAAGCAGGAACACAGAATGGAATTCATTTGCAGAGCAATTTTTGCCTGGCTGGAGTGTTAAGCACGACACAGACCAGCAGAAGCCTTGAATAGTAAGTGTGGTAACCGGCTGGTGAAAGGTTCCAGAGGGGCTCTCATGGGGAGAGCTGCTGCTCTGCTCAGGACAAGGGGGAGTAGGGACAGATAGAACCTAAATGATACTTGAACACAGTCGTTTGTCCTGGCCTGGGCAGAATAGGACAGGGCTGGGGAGCCTTTTTTTTTTTTTTTCCTGTCATGTGGAATCATGTGGAGATTCCCAGCCTCATTCTTTGGCCTGGACAAAATAAGTAACTAAACAAAAAAAAAAAAAATGCATTTAAGTCACTGTGTAAAAAGCCCCTAGGCTGATGGGTTTCCAGTCCCACCTCCGGTGGCCTTAGCAAGAACAGACCACAGGGACATCCCCCACCCCCTCAGCCCTGGAGTACAGGGAAGGGAAAAGCCTGAGGACAAGCCTTGTGGGGGCCAGGTGTGCTGGAGTGGGAAGGAGCCCCCTGGTGCTGGTGTCCCTGGGGGTCACAGGGAGAAGAACACAGAGAACATTTATCCAAACACCTTTCAGTCATTGAATGTGCGTCTCAATAAACCTTTGTTCCCCCTCAAACCTTGAAGGTCCTGAGGGCTCACTGGTGTTGGCATAGGCCTTTTTTGGGCTTTTCAATAGAATCAGTTTCTAGGGGCTGGGTGGTGGCGCACCTGGTTGAGCACACATGTTACCATTTGTAAGGACCCAGGTTCAGCTTCCCACTCTCCACCTGGAAGGGGGACACTTCACAAGTGGTGAGGCAGGTCTGCAGGTGTTTCTCTTCTCCTCCCCCCTCCCCCAGTTTCACTCTATCCAAGCTAATTAAAAAAAAAATTTCTTTTCAGAGCTGGGAACCAACTCTTACTGGGACTGAGAATTTCTTTTCTTTGTATGGGAAACCCATGGTCTCACTCGTGCTTTGCCACTGAGTCATCTCCTACCTCAATTTATTTATTTTATTTTTAGAGATTGATTTATTAACAATAGAGTAGGAGGGGAGGAGGGAGAATTAGAGCCTTACTCTGCCACAGGTGATGCTGGGGACCGAACTCTGGGACCTCATGGTCGAGAATCCAGTGTTTTTATCTTCTCCACCAGCCTCCGGGCCATTTTCCTATTTGTAAAGCAGGAGAGCAGAGCACCTCCCCAGCATCCATAGAGTTGTATTTCTTTTGCCTTCATGGCTCTCTAGTAGTGCCAGGAATCTAACCCAGAGCTTCACACATGCAAGGAAGGTGTTCTACCACAGAGCTGCCTCCTTGGCCCCAAGAACCGAATGTTTTTCTAAGCCTTCTCACCTGCCACACTGCAGCTACAGGCTCTTGATGCTTCCAGCATAACCCAGGTGGGGTCTGCACAGCAAGAAACTGAGGCCCAAATCAGGGAGGAGGCTGCCTTCTGGAAACTTAGAGAATGGGGGTAGGGGGCAGAATTGGGGGTTCTGGCCCCCACATCTGTCCAGTAGAGCTTTGCCAGAGGGATTTTGGGGGTCAGAACCTTCTCCCCCAAGCACATCAGTAGTTCTTCTGAGCCCTCATTCAGCCCACTGAAACCCTGTTCCTGAGGGGCCAGTCCACAAGTCTCTGCCCCAGCGCTTAGAGTCTTCTGTTCAGAAGTTGTTCTTTCTGTTTCCATGAGAAAGTTCGCAGTTTGTCACCAGGAGCTACTTATTAACAAAACAAGAAAGAAAGGAGAGAGAGAGAGAGAGAGAAGGAAAGAAAGGAGAGACCAGAACAATCAGGAGGCGTTTCTCAGTCCCCCAAAGCACTTTTCCATCATTAGGCGGGCTTGGCTTCAAACAGAAAACAATAAAAAAATAATAATAAATCAGAAAGGCTCATTTCCCAAGGTCTGGCTCAGAGCTGTTCTTTCCAGAAGGCCTGACCCAAGCTTGCAGCCCTGTAATTGGGCATGACCTTCTGATGGAGGAGGGGTTGTTGGGGTGGAACTGGGGGGGGGGGTTCTCTCTAAAGCTGCTTCCAGATGAACCAACTCTCAGAGGATCTGCACACATGCCTTTGCACTAAGACCAGGACTGGCCTTGACTCTGAGCCCTGAGGCCCCTCTGGGGACCCACATTCTCTCACCCTCTCCATCCCAGCCTCCTCAGCTATAACCGCCCACAGCTCCTCCTGGAGGGGAGTCTCTCAACACCTGCTCAGCCTTCTCTGCACCCACAGGCCTGGGGAAAGGCCTGGTAGCAGGCATGAGGCCTCCTGAGTGGAGATTCTTGGGGTCCCCCCCCAACACACCTCTCTTGGCAGGGAGGATGTTGCCTGACCTTGGGCATTGGAGCTGGGCTTCCCTCTTGCCCTGTTTTTTTTTTTTTTTTTCCCCTCCAGGGTTATTGCTGGGGCTCGGTGTCTGCACCACGAATCCACTGCTCCTGGAGGCTTTTTTTCCTTTTGTTGCCCTTGTTTTATCCTTGTTATGGTTATCATTGTTGCTGTTATTATTGTTGGATAGGACAGAGAGAAATGGAGAGAGGAGGGGAGACAGAGGGGGAGAGAAAGACACCTGCAGACTTGCTTCACCACCTGTGAAGTGAGTCTCTTGCAGGTGGGGAGCCGGGGCTCGAACCAGGATCCCTCTGCCGGTCTTTGTGCTTCGTGCCACGTGTGCTTAACCTGCTGCGCTATTGCCCAACACCCTCTTACCCTGTTTTAAGGGTAGTGCTGAAAAAGAGGGCTTCTTGCTGTGGAGAGAGAGAGAGAGAGAGAGAGAGAGAGAGAAAAGGAAAAGAAAGAATAGCAGGCAGTTTAAAGTGCTTTCAGGTTTCAACACAACCTGGCTGACTTCTGTCTCATTGAACAGTCAGTCACCCCACAGCCCCTTCTCCCTGTCCCTTCTACCCTACAGGGGCCCAGGGGCTCAGCCTGCCCTTGGCCATGGTCTTTCTCACCTGCTGCCCTTGATAGGTGAGCTGGTGCCCAAAGAGGCACCCACGGCCCCTTTTGGGATGCCACCTGTGGAGAGCTGCTTTTGGAGATTCAGGTCCCCACCTTTGCCAGTGCCCTGGAGGGCTTGTTAAGACCCATTGCTCAGCCCCACCCTCGGAGTTTCTGTTTCGGTAGGTAGGTCCAGGGTGGGGCCGAGCTTGCCCTTCTGCCCCAGCCCCTGCTCCAGAGCAGGCATGTGGGAGCACTGCCTGTCAGGCAGCCCAGCTGCGGGATTAGGACTCTTCTTGGATATTGGCAGGGCAGGGGGCCCCATGGTCCTTTCTGGCCCTGACATCCTGGATCAGGCCAAGCTGGTTTCCAGCTCCCTTCCCTGCTGGGGCCTAGTGATCAAAGAAGGCACCTCTGCTTCTTGTCTTTCCAGGACCAGCCAGCCTGTCACTCCTCCAGCGTGGCCCTGCGCAGATGCCACCACCATGATAGCAACAACAGTAATATACCATTAACCCACAAAGAGAGCTCTATGACCGCCTCCAGTCCCAGAGGGGACACTAAGGCCTGTGATCCGATGTCAGGCCTGGTGAGGATGGTGCAGGCATGACAATTTACGCCCAAAGTACACCCTTCCCTCAGATCTGCAGCCTGCTCTGCCAGCCAGCAGGATCAGATGGCATCGGGCTAAGCATGCCCTCCACAGCAGCTGACATAAAGGAGGGGTCTGGGGAAGAGCCACCAAGCCTCAAACCCCCTCAGAGCATCCAGACAGATAAGATAACTGAGATTGCTCTTCCTGAGGCCTCCAAGAGAAAAAAAAAACAAAACATGAAAAGATAAGAACAGCCAGGACTCTCAGGCCGCTGATGCTTCTGCTACAAGGCTTCACACACACACACACACACACACACACACACACATACACACACACACACACACACACAGAGTCAGTCAGTCATTGTAGCAAGGCTGAAGGGATGTTCCCCTGGGGGTGTGCCGGAAGGTTCAGAGACACTAAGGTGGCAGAGCCAAGACTGTCCCCAGAGCCAGTTCCCCTTGTCACCAGGACTCAGCTAGAGGAGAAAGCAAGGCTCTCAAAGCAGATTTCCTTTTCCCCAATTAGACCTGTTCTACTTCCATCATAAGCTAAGTGAATGTTTCCAAGTTGTGCTGTGCCAGTTTCTGTTGTTCTTTTTGTTTGGTTGGTTTTTTTGTTTGTCTGACCAAAGCACTGTTCAGCTCTGATTTATGGTGGTGCTAGAGATTGAACCTGGGACCTTTGGTGCCTTAGGCATGAGAGTCTTTTGCATCACCATTATGCTGTCTCCCCAGCCTTCTATTGTTCTTCTTGAAGATGGGATAGTGGGCCTGGAAGATTCAGGGCCCAGCATCTGATAAGCACAGAGAAATGCTTGTTCTGCCTCGTGTGTCGGAACAAACCATGGAGCTCACAGCCAGTGAGCCAGATGTAAGGCCTGACTAGTTGAGCAGTTAGTGATAATGAAATGGAGAGCACCCTATTCAGCAGGCAGGAGCAGAACCAGGTGATAGCAATTTGGAAAAACTCAATGGGAATTCTCACCTGCTGCCGTCCTCGCCACGTACACTCTGTCCGATCAGCAACTTAAATGCAACAAAAAGTCCAGGCACTGAACACACGCAGTGAACAGGAGAGAGGAACTCACTACCTTGAAGTCATATGCATTTAAAATAAATTTATTTATTTATTTATTTGAGAGAGGGAGGGAAGATCTGACTGAGTTATCACTGTAGCACATATGATGATGGGGATCAAATTTAGGACCTGGGACAGGGTGGTGGCAGACCTGAGTTTAAGACCCCAGTCCTTATTTGCGGGGGTGGGGGTGGTCGGGGGGAAGCTTCATGAACTGTGAAGCAGGGCTTCAGGTGTTTCTCTTCCTCTCTGTCACCTCCTTCTATCTTCATTTCTCGTTGTCTCTACGAGAGAGGGGGAAATGACGGATTTATTTTACGGGCATCAAGCCCCAGCGCTAATTCTGGTGGCAATAAGAAATGTTAAATGTTAAATGTTCTGCATGTACAAACTATTGTATTTACTGTTGAATGTAAAACATTAATTCCCCAATAAAGAAATTAAAAAAAACTAATGTTAAAAAGTCTTATAAAAAGTACTCTTGCACCCAGGGGTGGCTCAGTGGCTAGAGTATAGAACTTGCATGTGTGAGACCCTGGGTTCAAGTTCTGATACCGCATATGCCTGAGCAGAACAGAACGTTAACCTCTTAACCTCTCTCCTCTCTCTTCTCTCTGTCTCTCTCACTCTTTCACACACTCTGTCAAAATAAATCTTTTGTAAGATAAATAATATATAAAAGTACTTTGAAACATCACCTATGTATTTTAACATATTGCAGGACACCAGGAGGTAGCTCACGTAGTAGAATATCCACAAAGACCTGGGTTCAAGTCCCCAGCCCCTACCTGTATCAGGGAAGCTTCACTAGTGGTGGAGCAGTGCTGTGGGTGTCTGTCCTCTTCTCCCCTCCACTCTGTCTTTGCACTCTTACAGGAAAAAAGGTAAAGAATTTTATTAGTGATTTAATATTGATTTACAGAATTAGGAGATAATGGGTATACTCACATACCTTTCCCACTACCAGAGTTCTGTGTCCCCATTCTCTTCATTGGAAACTGCAGTAGTTCTCCCAAGGTCACAGATACGGGCTATTATTGCTGTAACTATCTATATTTATATATATAGTTGCCAGTTTTTTTCTGTTGTCTTATCTTCCTTTCTAAATTACACCTACTGCTATTTCCAAATGTCCTTCCTTTTTTTTTTCCTCTTCTCACTCAGGGTCATGATGAAATTGGAGTTCAGAACCCTCTGGTTAGCTTCCCATAATATTTCTTCCCCTCTGGGAGTATGGACCAAAGTTCTTTGTGAGGTGCAAAAGGTGGAGATCTGGCTTCTGTAATTGCTTCTCCTCTGAATATGGGCATTGGCAGGTCGATCCTCACCCCTAGCCTGCTTCTGTCTTTCCCTAGCAGGGTAAGCCTCTGGGGAGGGGAGGTTACAGGACATACTAGTGAGGTCATCTGCCCAGGAAAGTCAGGATGGAATCATAATAGCATCTGCTCCTTGGTGGCAGATTATTGGAGTTTGAATGTTGGCATCTCAGGCTTCACTTCTCTGGATACAATCCAAAGTGAAAAGTCAGTAGAAGCATAATATGTTATGGTGGCACTGGTTGAGGTTAAACAGAGGCAGTATGACAGGATAAGGGATCAAGAGGAGAGGCATCAAGAAATACAAGTTCAGTCTCAGTGGATCCAGGACTGGGGGAAAGAGCACCCTGATTATTACTAGTGGAGCCTTCTTCTCTGCCTAAACATGTACACATACTCCCCCCGTTTTTTAAAATCAAAACGACAGATTGCTGTTTCAAATTTTGCTGGATTATTTTTTCTTTCTTTCTTCCTTCCTTCCTTTCTTTCTTTCTTTCTTTCTTTCCCTCTCTCTTTCTTCCCTTCTTTCTTTCTTCTTTCCTTCCTTCCTTCCTTCCTTTCTTTCCTTCTTTCTTTCTTACTTTCTTTCTTTGTTTCTTTTCACCTCCAGGGTTATTGCTGGTGCTCAGTGTCTGCACTATGAATCCACAGCTCCTATCGCCATTTTTCTTATTTTTTTTTTTATACGACAGAGAGAAATTGAGAAGGGAGGGGGAGATCGAGAGGGAGCGCGAAAGACACTTGCAGACTTGCTTCACCACTTGTGAAGCTACCCCCCACACACACGTGGGGAGCCAGCCAGGGACTTGAACTGGGATCCTTGTGCTTCATACTATGTGCACTTAACCCAGGGGGCCACCGCCTGGCCCTCATGATACAAAGAAACTTCCAAGTTGGTATCTCAGTAAAGTCTGTTTCCTTGCATGCTCTGTCTGTCTTCTGAGTCTGTAGCTGATCCCCATGTCCCTTCAAATCAGCTGTGAGAAGTCAGGAGGACCCTGCTGGGAGCTGGGAGGTGACTAGTGCTGAGCTGGTTCTGCCTCCCCTGAACTTCCTAACTGCAGCCTGGTTGGATTCAAGTCCATCCCTGTCAGCTAAAACCTCCAGAGGTTCTCAGTACATGTCACATGGGCTTATGGAAGCCCAACTCTGTGTTGTCCTGTTTCTCCCTTCCTTTCCCCCCATACCTTAAAAGTGTCATGTAAAGACAGACACTGTGTGGTCCCAGCACCCAGCAGCTGGTCTCATGTGACCCAGGTTTTATGAAGGGGCTGACTTTTCCAAATTCTCACTCTCCACATGGTGTGAAGCCCCATAGATCGGGGGCTGTCTGGTTCCCGTGAAGTTACAGTTCCAACCGGAAAGGCAGGATCCTCGCTACTGCCCTCCCTCCCTTTGATCATTAATTTTCAAAGGCCAGCGTTGGGTAATAGCCATTTCAAATCATGAGCAATGACTGCTCATTCTGTCTCGTGTTTTGCCCTTTCATCGTGATACATGTGTGGGTTTTCATGGAGTGGGTCTGTTTTCCTCATTAAGTTTTTGCTTATAACTTTAGGCAGTGAGTTGTCTTCCACTTGTGTCTGGAACCCCCACAATCTTGGGAGGTTTTCTCACTGGGTGGGGCCAGAAGCCTGGAGCTCTTCTTGAACCTCGACAGTGGCATCTGGAGCACAGCCTGGGTGTTCAGAAGTTATTGTTGAGAGGGGTCTTGTTTCTAGCATATTTTAGTGGTCAGAGCTAGAAGACAGATACCTGAAAATGATTTGTTTATTGGTTTGTATTGATGAAAGAATGATAAGAGAATGAGAGAGGGCCAGAGCGTGTAGGGATTAAACTTGGGACCTCACTCCTGCAAAGCCTCGTGTCACTTCACCAGCCACAAAAATTAGTATTGTTGAAAATCAACAGTTCAGGGAGCCAGGAAGTGTCTCACCCAAGCATCGTGCACTCGCTTTCATGCTTGAAGACATGGGTTTGAGACCCCACATGGGAAGTGGGTGTGGAGAGGGGACAGAAGTTTCACACGTGGTGGAATGGCACTGTGCCATTCTCTCCTCCCTCTCCCTCTCCTCCCCTCTCTATCTTGCATCTCTCACTTTCTGTCTAAAAGAAATAAATAGCCACCAAGAACAGTGGAGCTTTGTAGGCACCAAGCCCCAGTGATAACTCTAGTGGCAAAAACAAACAAACAAAAACCCCACTATTTACTTAACATCAAGAATTCTAAGTTCAGCACCTTCTTATTGTGTTTGATTTGAATTATCTTGAGATCCAACCCAGGGCCTTCTACATACTTGATGCCAGTGAGCCATCTCCCCTTCCCAAGTGTTATTTTATAATTTTGAGAGAGACAGACAGACAGACTCCAGAGCCCCATTGATGGAGCTCCACTTGTCTCTCTCATGTGGTCCCAGGCCCTGAGGTCATTTTCATTCTGACATCTTGTGCTCTCACCTAGTTTTCCCAATTTTATCCTTGAAACTCCTTTTTCTTCTATGTGAAAAAATAAAAAGCTTTACTCTTTAGGCTGTAGATACCAGAACTAAGTTTCAAAGTACCCTTCTTTACTACTACAAATACCAAAGCAACAGAGGAAAGTTGAACACATCTTTTTAATTTTTGTTTTGTCCTTAAAGTACACCCAACTCCAAAAGTGTCTTTAACTGTGCTCTGTGTCAGGGAGATAGCATTATGGTTCTGCAAAAGACTTCCAGGCCTGACTCACACACACACACACACACACACACACACACACACACACACACACACACACACACACACACACCCCAAACAAAACTATTCTAAAGTTTCTAGGAATAGCTTCTTCACCGACTTGACATATGGCTAGGTTTAGGTCTTTCAGTTTAAAGAATGTTTTGAGAGCCATGTGAATTTGCTAAGTTAGTCTCTCTGCATTTCTTGTAGTAGAAATTTTGAAAGTCAAAATAATAATTTAATTTAAGCTAAAGTTTAATGTGTGTAGAAAGATATACCCAGTGGGGTTTTGCTCTTTGCCCCCATTTAGATAACCATTGTTATCAGTGTCTTGCTTAACCTGCTCCCTTTCTCTTTATTTTTAACCCTTTGAGTCTTCCATTTTACAGATTCAAATCAGTGTGGGTGTAAATGTTTATAGCCTTTGATTCATAAGAAAAATATATACTATATATTCAACATTTTAATTTTCTTATTATCTGTTTAATAAATTCTGGACCTTTCTCCACACTAGCACATACAGATTACCTTCAGCCTTCTTCATAGGCAGAAACACTCAGTTTTGTTGACATACCATGATTTGTGGAACATTAACATAATGCTGGATGAACCCAGCCCTCTGCTATTTACATACCATCTAGAATAGCTAACACAATCTATGTATCATGTCATACTCATACAGGTCCATCTGTGAGAATGAATCTTATAAGTGGGATTGGAAGGTTAAAAGGCAAGAACATCTGCTATTCTAAAGGATACTGACAAATTCTTCCTGTTAGGGCTTGTACTGTATTTCACTTACACAAACAATATGCAAACATAGCTCTTTACCTGGTGCTGTACCCACGGAATCTGCTGTCAGGCTGTGGTTGTCATTTGTAGGGAGCAAATGGTCTTTTGGTGCATTCTTACTATGTATTTATTTATCATAAATGAGGTTGACCATTTTTCACTTTAAATATCACTTATTTTTATACAGATTATGTTTTCTGAACTGTGTGTATTTTCTTACTATGTTGGTCTTTTCCTTATTTCTAAGAGCTCTTTACATATTATCTGGGCTATGCGTTGCAGATATTTTTCCCAGTCCTGTATTTTTTTTTAATCCACTAAGTTCATGGTTTTCTTTGCTCTTGAAAAAATCTATGTAAGTTTATTTATTCACACTTAGCTTTTTCTTTGTTTGTGGCTTTTGTGTTTGGAGTCAGAGGTAGAAGGACTTTCTGAGTTTTTTAAGTTCTTTGTGATATTCTTGTGATTTCACTTTTTATTTTATGTCTTGGTTCCTTGAGTGTTGACTCTAAGTGTGTTTCAAGACTGAGGGCCAACTTCTGTGTTTTTCCAGTACTCAGCTGTCCCAACACTATTTACTTAAAATTTACATATTTCCTCCAGTATCACAGTCTCTATCAGAGTATTTTAATACTCCTAAGTACTAAAAACACTTGACCATATATTCCTATAGAGTTAGGGTCTACTTCTGCACTGTTTTTCCACTGGTGTGTCTGTTGTTAATTACTGTGATTTCTGTTGTCTTTTCATATCTGAAAGAACTAGTTCTTTCTCACTGCTCTCCCTTTTAAGTTTTCCTGGCTACTCCCCTTGTTTGTTTTTCCATATGAACTTTAGAATCGGCATGCCTTGATTTCAGGGGGGTAAAAAAACACTGTTGGTACTTCCAGCAGTATCACGTTACACTTTAAATCACTCTATAAAGTCTTCCATTGTTCTTCTAATTGGATATGTTTGCATATATAAAGACTTAATCTCCCTATGCATGTTTCAATTTTGCCAGGACATAATTCAGTGATTTTTCAGTGTAATCACAGATTTGTGCACTCATCACCGCTACCTAACTTTACAGTGTTTTCACCACCCTAAAAAAAGAAACCTTGCAGGGACTGGCAGGTGACTCACACCATAGGCTGTACACTTTGCCATGTGCAAGGACCCAAATTCAAGACTGAGTCTAGTCCAAGCCCCAGGTCACCATATGAGAGAGTCAGTAGGGGGAAGCTTCATGAGCAGTGGAGCAGTGCAGCAGTGCTGCAGTATCTCTCTGCTTTTCTCTCTGTCTCTCCCTCTCTGTCTGTCACACTCTAGGTAGAGGAAAGAAAAGAAAGGACTGCTTCGAGCAGTGGAGCTATGCAACCACATAGCCCCTGCCATAACTCTAGTGGCAGTAAGAAAACAAACAAGCAATAAAACATAACCCTGTGCCATCCTGTTAGCAATCCTTCCTCACTTCCTCCCTCTCCCCTACCCTACCCTCTGAAGACTAACCCATCTAGTTTTGTTTCTCCAACTTTCATGTAAGTGGAATTCTACCCAACACACAGGCTTCTGCATCTGTCTTCTGTCGCCTGGCTTAATGCTTTTCTGTGTTGTAGCAGCTGTCTGTCTTTCCAGCACAGCTCTCCTGGCATATGTGAGGTGGGGTCTGCTGATTTATAGATGTATTGGCTTGTTTCTTGCCACCCATTCTAGTGCAAGTTCACAGGGCTGGGGGTGGGTTTTTGGTGCCAAGCCTGCAGTGCCTATCCGGTGCCTGGCAGATTCTGGGTATTCAGTAAATCCATGCGTGAATGATTGGGTCTATTCTATTTCTAGGCCACCCTACTTTTTCCCAAGTTAAAGCATGGTTTTCAGCACACGGAACATTTGCTTTTGCCCTAGGCAAATCATAATTGGAAAGTGCAAGAGTCATACGTTACACACACAGCCCCATGAAAACGGTCTCGTTAATACATGGTGAGTAACGGTCAGCACTCCTTTCCCACACATGCAGGTGGGTGACTGGGAGTTGCTGGTTCCAAGACGAATTTAAGCCTTGCCTCCCATCATTATTGGAGACTGCTCAATGACATGGAGAGATGGAGATAAGAGATTCGGGGGTCAAGGGTCTGGAGCAGGGAGTTTTGAATGAGCTAGGTGAGATAGATACATAGATCTAAGAGGTCCTGAGTTCACCAAGGACTGCTCTTCACAGTTCTGTTGTGGTTGTGTTGAACAACACAGCTTGAAGTTAACCATGGAAGAAGGTGGTAGCATTTGAGATGGGGTCTCAGGCAAGGGAGGTAGCATAGTGGTTCTGCAAAGAGACTCTCATGCCTGAGGCTCTAAGCTCCCAGGTTTGGTCCCCAGCACCACCATAAGCCATAGATGAGCAGTGCTCTTGTCTCTCTCTGTGTCTTTCTTTCTGTGTTTCTCTTATTAAAATAAAAATCTTAAATAAGATAAAAATCTGGAAAAAAGATTGTGGTTTCAAGTTAGCCTTTAAGAATAAATTATCTTCCTGATGGAGATGACCAGTGACAATGGAGAGAAGGATCTATTCAAGGTCTAGGTCCATCATGTCTGTGTGGGAATCCCAGGACTTCCCGACCAGGGCCCCAGCTGATGGGGTAGCCTGTTAGTAACTAAAGAGTCATCATTAAAGTATGCCAGTCTCTTGCCCTTATTCAGATTTTGCAGTCCTTACTTTAATAAGGTTGGCTTTGGAGTGACTGAGGGAAGTGTAATAGGAAGTAGGTGAGGAGGGTATCTAGGTCTAAGTAGAAACTATTTCATTAGAACTTTATGGTGTCTTTTTACGTCCTCTACTTGCTTGTGTCATTTATTGACTCACTCCAAACTATTGTGTACTTTTGCTTACAGGTATATATTTTGCCCTAATTTATGGATACATGTGTACATCTGCTCTATCTCATGGGACCTGATCTATATCTAGGTTTTGAGGCTTTGTTAGGAAGTGAACCACCTGAAATGGAATTAGAGAATACTATGAGAAAGGAAAGGTCTCAACTGAGTAGTGATGCTGAAGGGTTGACATTCCATGCCTGGTGTCTCTGGACACAGTCCAAAGTGAAGCATGCCAAGGTGGTACTCATTGCATTGAATAGATTGGGACCAGCAGATGCAGTATCAGTTGGTATGAATTGAGAGAAGCATGCACGAAAATGAGCCCCATCCTAGAGGTTCCAGGATGGGGGGAAATATGGGCTTTATAGAGGAAGTGGGAAATTCCTGCTGTCTTAGGGTTTAAGAAGACAATAGATAGTTATTGCTATAATCAAATTATTTGGCAATTGGGTTAACTTTGAAAATCCCATTGTAAGGATTTGCTGTATCATACCTGACCTCACCATAATTTATGTCCTTTAATGTTATATATATATATATATCTGTATCTTATAAAGTAATGCTACTGGTTGCTTCTGTTCTCCTGGTCTAAGCTTTTAGGAGAGTCAACATTTCAAAGGCTCAGCGTATGGTCTGTGCATTAAAATTTTTGAGACATTCAATCAATTTTTCCCCTCTCATACTAATTAAATAGTGATTTATATGACTACAAGTTAATAGTGACCTTGGGTCCATACTCTCAGAGGGTTAAAGAATAGGAAAGCTATTAGGGGCTGGGATGGGATACGGAGTTCTGTTGATGGGAATTGTACCCTTCTTATCCTATGGTGTTGTCAGTGTTTCCATTTTAGAAATAAATATTAAAAAAAAAAAAAGATTTTGACCATGACAAAAAAAAAAAAGAAGAAATTATCTTTATTTACTTTTATTGTTTTACCATCACTGAGGTTTGATTCTTGCACTACAGTGGCCATTTTTCCCCTCCCTCCCTTGATTCCTTTTCTGTCTTTCTTTCTTCCTTTCTTTCTCCTCTCTCTCTCCCTCTCTCTCTCTCTCTCTCGCTCTCTCTTTCTCTCTCTCCCCTATATAGAGAGAAATAAGGAGAGAGGGTGGGAAGGGGAAGAGACAGAGAAAGAGAAAGACACCTACAGAACTGCTTGTGAAGCTCCCCCCACCCTCCGGCAGGTGGGAACTGGGGGCTTAAACCCTGGTCCAAGGTGTGTGTGTGTGTGCTCTACTGGGTGTACCACCACCCAGACTTTGCCTTTAAGGATGTTTCAGAGAGCTTAGCTGATGTGTGTGAGAGACCAAGAGGGACTTGGGGAAATCTCTGTGCCTTCTGTTGGATTTTGCTGTGAGCCTAATGTTGCTCCCAAGAAGAAAGTCTGATAAAAACATGTTTTAAGGGGGTCGGGTGGTGGCGCAGTGGGTTAAGCGCATGTGGCGCAAAGCGCAGGGACCGGCATAAGGATCCCGGTTCGAGCCCCCGGCTCCCCACCTGCAGGGGAGTGGCTTCACAGGCGGTGAAGCAGGTCTGCAGGTGTCTATCTTTCTCTCCCCCTCTCTGTCTTCCCCTCCTCTCTCCATTTCTCTCTGTCTTATCCAACAAAGAATTGCGTCAACAAGGGCAATAATAATAACCACAACAAAGCTACAACAAGAGCAACAAAAGGGGGGAAAAAATGGCCTCCAGGAGCGGTGGATTCATGGTGCAGGCACCGAGCCCAGCAATAACCCTGGAGGAGGAAGAAAAAAAAAACACATGTTTTAAGAGAAAGTATAGCAGAAACATATATTTTTGTAGGAAAAGGGAAATAAAATATCAGAAATTAATATTGAATGACAAGTGGTTATTTATTTTTAATGTCAGCATATGAAGAAAGAGACTTTAATTTTTCACCTGAAGAAGTAGGTAAGATCGGGTGTGTTTTTATTTTCTTTTTGACAGCTTAGGGATTTAAAGGCTGATAGTCCTGGGGTTTTCTACTGCCCCAATTGTGTTCAAACTGTGCAACTCTTAAGATGCTGTTATCTTTGTGTTATCTGGCATGTTAGGGTTTGGGCTAGGGAAAAAAGGAGAGAGAGATTAACTCACTGATTCATTCCTTCACTGGCTTAACTGAGACAGATTGATTTCCCTAGAGGGTCTGGGCCTGGGAACTAAAGAAAGGGAGAAGGAAATAGTTCAAGAGAATCTGCTTTTGTTGTAAGGAAACAATTGTCTGAAAGTAATTCATTGAGCCTTGAACTGTATGGGCTGGAAGCCACAGCAGGTGGGGGGAAAAGGAAAGTGTGGGCCCAGTGTGAAAGGAGGAGTTGAGAGCCATGGGGAGGGGCCCAGTGGTGGTGCACCCGGTAGAGCTCTTGTGTTACCATGTGCAAGGACTCAGGTTCAAGTCCCTGGTCCCCACCTGCAAGGGGGTGGGGAAAAGCTTCACAAGCAGTGAAGAAGTATTGCATGTCTCTCTCTATTTCCCCTTTCCTCTGTCTCTAGCAAAATAAATATAATGAGAGAGAGAGAGAGAGAGAGAGAGGGAAATCTCATCAAACTGTAAAGAACATTAGTGTGCTGAATGCCTATAGAGGTGAATAGTCTTGGGGGGGACAGTGGCTCCCTCCTACTGGTTATGGGGTAGGTGTGTCTGGGAGGGTTGCCATTGGATGGAACAGGGTTTTTTCCCCCCTTTTGTTGCCCTTGTTGTTGTAGCCTTGTTGTGGTCATTATTATTACCATTGTTGATGTTGTTCGTTGTTGGATAGGACAGAGAGAAATGGAGAGAGGAGGGGAAGACAGAGAGGAGGAGAGAAAGATAGACACCAGCAGACCTGCTTCACCACCTGTGAAGCGACTCCCCTGCAGGTGGGGAGCCGGGGGCTCGAACCGGGATCCTTCCGCCGGTCCTTGCGCTTTGTGCCACATGCGCCACTGAGTATTGGCAAGATGGTCAGCCCCCACCTTTCATCAGACTCAGCTGTGTCCCTAGGAAAGAAGACATCACATCTTGCTTGTCAACGTTTTTGTGTTTGTTTGCTTGTTTTTTGGTCTGGGTGCTGGGGATGGAACCCAGGGCCTCAGACATGCGGAGCCTTTCTCTCCTACTGAGCTCCAGCCCCACCTTCTAATTGGCTCACTTTATGAACCTGTCCTAGAAGCTTCCAGCATGGAGAGCCACACATCTCATTAAACAAGATGGTATCACTCACCAGTGGCCACATCAGTCACTTGGCATAAGGAAGGGGTTAACCGTGGTCAATTTGACCTGATCAGAATGGCCAAAGTCGGTCATACCAACAACCAGACACAGGGACAGAAAGATCTCAGGACACAGGTTGCATTCTCAGAGCTCCTGCCCAGAGTGGCAGAGTTGCCTGCCTGGTTCCTCTCATTGTGGCCTTCCTGCTGTGCCCAGAACATCTCTGCTGCCTCTTATGTGGAAGGAGAGCTTCAGATTCCATCACCTCCCCCCACACCCCTATCTGGCTCTTCCTCTTCAGCTCCTCCTCCCCCTCCCCCAGATGCCACTGTGAGGTGGAAGAAGTGTCTTAGCACATCCTGTGTGGTTCATGGAAAGGAGAGATGGTGCTTTCCCAGGCTTTTAGCACTTTGGGTTTTTTTTTTTTTTCCCCCTAGTCTCTCAAGCCATTTATTACATAAACTTAATTTTTTGAGAAACAGAGAGAACTATAGGAAATAAAAAGCTTCTGATTTGGTATCATGCCAGTGCTTTATCCAGACAGAGACACAGAGGCAGAGAGAGGGAGAGACCACAGCACCAAAGCTTCCTTCAATGCAGTGGGGGCCAGGCTTGAACCTGGGTCAAGCACATGGCAAAGCAGTGCACTGTCCAAGTGAGCTGCTGATACCTGTGTGTATCTGAATGTCTTTGTGTCTAGACTGGAGAAAGCCCGGTGATTCTGGGCTATTTTTGCTGCCCTGATTCTGTTCAATCCCTGTGACTTTTAAGATGTTGTACCATTGCATCCTCTCTCCTCTCCTCTCCTCTCCTCCTCTCTCTCTCTTTCTCTCTCTCTCTCTCTCTCTGAGCTTTTGTTGCACCCAGTTCTCATTCTCTGCACAGTCTTCTTTCTACTATCTCAGCAGTGATAGCACACATCAACCATCATAAGAAGGGCCTGCGAACCTAGTTCTATTCTCCAGTAGTGTGAGAAAAGAAGCTTGGGGAGGGGGCATTGGTGCACCCTGTTAAACACACATATCACCACACACAAGGATCTGGGTTCAAACTCCCGCTCCCCACCTGCAGAAAATTTGCTCCACAAGTGGTGAAGCAGGTCTGCAGGTGTCTGTCTTTCTTTCTCCCTCTCTATCTCCCCCTCCTCTGTCAGTTTCTCTGTCCTGTCAAATAAAAACATAAATTTTAAAAGTGGCCACTGGGAGCCCCAGATCTGTCATGCAGGCATCAAGCCCCATCAATAATCCTGCAGGCAATAAAAAAAGAAAGAAAGGAAGGAAGGGAGAAATAAAGGAAGGAAGGAAGAGAGAGAGAGAAATGGAGATAAAGGAAGAGAAGAAGAATGGAAGCTTCCAGAATTTGATGACAGCTCAGGAGGTTCCCTCATTGTGCACCTGAGCTCAAATAGCTGGCATCCTTGTGGAGGCTCTCAAGCTGGAGGATGAGAGCTCTACTTCCCAGTCCTGTGGTCCAGGTCCAAGAACTCCCTTGCCTCCAGTCTTCCAGGGAGGGGCCTCAGAAGAGGAGTACTCAGAGACCCAGGAGCACCCCAGCCAAAGGACCAGGTAGCCTGGGCCTCCCAGAGGACCTCTCTTCCTCATCTATCTCTCTAGCTGAACACCTGTGTTTGAAGTCACATAGGAGCACAGAGGCAGGGTCATGCCTCCCCAGCAACTTGGCTCCCCCTGAAGTGGAAGAAGAATGCCCACCTTCCCTTTCAAGAACCCTTTCTCCCTAAAGGGTGATCTGCCCCAGAGGCTGTCAGCTGTCACCTGCCCACCTGCCTTCCATTGGCTTAAAGGCACAGGCTCCCCTTTGTGATTATCTGCACTCGGCAATGTGTGTGTGTGTGTGTGTGTGTGTGTGTGTGTGTGTGTGTGTGTGTGTGTGTGAGAGAGAGAGAGAGAGAGAGAGAGAGAGAGAGGGAGAGAGAATGCACATATGGCCTGTCTTTTCATCTCAGAGTGGTCATGTTCACAGGTTCCAAGCCCAAAGAGGGCCAGGGAGATGTCTCAGCAGATGTGCATAGGACCCTCCTACACTAGGTCCTGAGGCGTCCAGAATTATCCCCAGCACCACCAATAGCCCAAAGTGAGCAGTGCTCTGGGCAAACAAACAAAAGACAAAAGTGATGTGTAAGCCTTACTTTTGCAGTTTCTCTGTTGTTCTTGACCTAATTCTTTTATTTATTTTTGCATTGCCAGGGCCTTCTGTGAGAGTGATTTCACCATTCCTGAGCTGGATCCCCTCCTTCTCAATTTTTCTCTGTTTCTATCCAAAGTAAATAAAATAAAGTAAAAATAAAATATTTTTTAAATTTTATTAGGAAAGAGAGAAAAAAGCCAAGAACTTTTTCATCTCTTTCAATTCATTTGTCCATGGGGAGCTTTCACCCCAGAAGCACTGAGTAGCATCATACACAGAGTGGTAACTGTCCCACAGCAAACAAGTGGTTGCATCCTCAGCAAATGGGACTCACCATGTGGTAAAAACCACAGGCTCACCATAAAGACACAGCCTTCCACTGGGGCCATGTGATGGCTATAGGACTCAAAGACCCAGAACTGCTGGTCTCCGTGTCCACCAGCACATCTTTATAACCAGCACTTTGTGTGTGTGTGTGTGTGTGTGTGTGTGTGTGTGTGTGTCTGTGTGTGTGTGTGTGTCTGTGTGTGTGTGTGTGTGTGAGAGAGAGAGAGAGAGAGAAAGAGACTTGGGGGCTGCATTCTGTGTGTGTGTGTGGAGAGAGAAAGGGTCTTGGGGGTTGTATTCTGCACCAACCGTGCTGAACTCTAGCTCTCAGATCATCTGATCATTGTCTCAGAAAGTGACCTGGTAAGGCTGATGTCTAAAGAAATGGAGGAGTGTGTTTGCAACATTCACAGAGGAGAGTTCTATTTTTGTAAATGGGATAATTGGGTGGGAAATTGTGCTAATACCCATCTTTATTTAACCACTCCCGGGTTAGCTGTTAAAGCCAAGAGTCCATAACTGAGAAGCGATCATTGAGCAGGCATAGTGTCATCTCCACACAGGCTAAGTAGAGTGGGGACACAGGAACCAGCCCATTCCTTGCCTTCAGTGACTGGGGGGTAGGGGGGGTGAGCAGGTAGACTGAGGCAGGAAAGGAGGGGACGGAAGTGAATGACACACCATGATTGGGGAATGTCAAAGATAATTATTGTGTTCTAACAGAGGTGATTCTTATTCTTGGCTTGCTTTATTTTTAAATATGCAATAGTTGTATTTGCTTCTTGAAGTAAATGTGGTTTTTAAGACTCAAGTACAGTTTTTACTGATACACATAAACTCGCAAAAAATAAAAAGCATACACAGAAGCAAGCAAACTGTTTTGAAGACTGTGAGAACTCTGGTGGTTATCTTTGGGAGATGGGAGAGTGGAGACACAGTGCTTCAGTGGTGGGTATGATGTGGAACTATACATTGTAATCTTAAATTACTGTAACCCACTATTAATCACAAATAAAAATGGAAGAAGAAAGTACAGCTTCTCATCTCTTTAAAATGCATAACAAGGGGCTGAGTGGTGGTGCACCTGGTTGAGTGCACATGCTACAATGCACAAAGATCCAGGTTCAAGCCCCCAGTGCCCACCTGCAGGGGGAAAGCTTTACGAGTGGTGAAGCAGGACTGCAGGTGTCTCTGTCTCTCTTCCTCTCTATCTCCCCCTTCCCTCTTGATCTCTGACTTTATCCATTAAAGATAATAAAAAATTACTAATAAAATAAAATGTGTAATCACCTCTCAAACCCCTACCAAACCAATCTCCCTCAGCCAAAGTCCACTGGACTCTTTCCACTCCCCACTCCCAGACCCCTGGCGACCTCAGCTCTGTAGTCTGAGACCAGCAGCTTTCTTCCTGTAACTCTTGCTCTGTTTCCTCATTTCTTCATTTGAGCAAGAGCATTCACTGTTTCCCTCTTAGGCCTCTTTACTATTTCTTAAAGAACTGGCTTATTGGTAGTGAAGTCCTTTAGTTGTGGTTTTTCTAAAAAGCTCTTCATGGAGGTGATACTTATTCAAAATGACTTGATGTTTTGCCAACCTTGTGTAGATTTAGGGAGCAGTCGGTCGGTGGCAGCGCTGCTTGGCTTGTCACTGTGTGTGATTCCAGAAAGGGATGGGGGCTAAAAAGTAAACACTCACCGAGCATCCCCTGTGTACCACGAAATGGTAAGGAGCATGGTGTCGTGGCTCTGAGCTCAGGTGTCCTCATTTAAAAGTGAGGACTGGGCTGAAATCACGTTCAGATTATGGGACCAATTGGTGCTTAACAGAAGGGAGAGGGGGGGGAACAAGGGGCCAGGGAGGTTGTAAATCAGGACAAAGGCAACACACATCTAGAATTTCAGTGAGGTGCACCGGAAACCTAGAGAGTGTTATGATTCACTGGTATACCCCTCCCTTCCCACCCCCCAGATGGAAAGAGGCAGGGATAACGGTAGTGCCTTAACACTAGAGGCTGTAGAAGGGTTCTCAGCTCCACCACCAGCTCTGAGTAAACATCGGTCATTAGAATTATGACTGCTGGTGGGAGTTTTCCAACATAGTGATGTTACAGATTTTAACAGAGACTTAACCATCTTGCCTAAGAGCTTCTAATGAGAATGTGTCAAAGCTGGGATTCCAACCAGATCTCCCAGTGGCTGAGGAGATGGCTGAGCAGGTAGAGTGCAGGACTTGCACTCCTGAGGTCCCAGGTTCAATACCTGGCACCACGTATGCTGGAGCGGTGCTCTGGTTCTCTCTCTCTCTCTTCTCTCTCTCTGGTTCTCTCTGTCTTTCTGGTTCTCTCTCTCCTCTCTCTCTCTTCTCTCTCCTATCTCTCTCCTCTCTCTCTCCTCTCCCTCTATCTCTCTCTCTCTCCCCCCTCCTCTCCTCTCCTTTCCTCTCCTCTCTCTTTCTCTCATTGTGTGGTTTTTTGTTTTTTGTTTTTTTTTTGCCTCCATGGTTATTGCTGGGGCTCAGTGCCGAATCCACTGCTCCTGGAGGCTATTTTTCCCCTCTTTTGTTGCCCTTGTTGTTTTATCATTGTTGTGGTTATTATTGTTGGTGTTATTGATGTCATTCTTGTTGGATAGGACAGAGAGAAATGGAGAGAGAAGGGGAAAACAGAGACGGGGAGAGAAAGATAGACACTTGCAGACCTGCTTCACCACTTGTGAAGTGACTCCCCCTGCAAGTGGGGAGCCTGGGGCTCAAACAAGGACCCTTACTCCGATCCTTGCACTTTGCGCCACTCGTACCACGTGCACTTAACCTGCTGTACTACCGCCTGATCCCCAAATTGGATTTTTAATTATATATTTTTAATTTATTCTCTTTTGTTGCCCTTGTTTTTTATTGTTGCAGTTATTATTGATGTCGTTATTGTTGGATAGGACAGAGAAATGGAGAGAGGAGGGGAAGACAGAGGGGGAGAGAAAGACACCTGCAGACCTGCTTCACCGCCTATGAAGTGACTCCCCTGCAGGTGGGGAGCCGGGGGCTTGAACCAGGATCCTTACACTGGTCCTTGCACTTTGGGCCACCTGCGCTTAGCCCTCTGCGCTACCGCCCAACTCCTGTTTTTTTAAAAAAATACATTTTTTCCCAGCATTTGAGACTGTTGGTTTTCACTGCTCCTTGTGCCTCAGTTCACAGCTGCCTCTTGTATCTTAGGGCTCAGTGGTGTGATTGTGACCCCCAAGCTCCTCGAGTGGGGAACACACCAACACAGTGAGGTGGTCCAGCCAGATTAGGGATGAGCAGGGAACTTGCAACAGCAATAATTATATGACTGTTTCCATTCTGCATTTCTGTCCGAATCTAGGGTTTTGTTGGGGGGGGGGGGCTTAGTCAGTTGAAGGAGTGAGGTTCTATGACCTGAGCTGTAAGGCAAACAGCCTTCCCTGGTACCGGCTTCTGCCCACAGGGTACCATCTGCTCCCACAGAGCTGAGTAGCCTATGACTTGGTATGAGGAGAACGGTGGCTGGCAGATGGTGGGCCAGAGCAGGGTTTTTTTCTTGGAAGCATTGAGGGCCATTTGAGGGTTGAACTATTCCTGCCTCCTCCATCATATATGGAATCGTAACCCTTATGTGACCCTCAGAATGTGACCTTCTTTGCATCTAGAGGCACTGCATTGAGAGAGACTTGATGAGTGGTGCTGCCGATGTCTTTCCTCTCTGTATCTCTCTCCTTCTCTATGTCTCTCTATAAAACAATGGCAGCTCACTGTCCTTGTCCAGAGGAGAACCAGTTATAGAAGCCAGAACTCCCACCTTCTGCACCCCAAGAAGAATTTTGGTCCATGCTCCTAGAGGGGGAGAAATGTTGGGGGAAGATGACCAGAGGGCTCTAAACCCCAATTCCATCAGGATCCTGAGAAAGAAGAGGAAAAAAGGAAGGACACTTGTAAGTAGTAATAGGTGTCGGTATGATTTAGAAAGGAAGTGAAGGCAGGACCATAGGAAAAATGGGACATATATATATATATATATATATATATATATATTGACCCATATCTGTGACCTTGGGAGAAGTATTGCAGTTTCCAATGGAAGGAATGGGGACACAGAACTCTGGTGGTAGGAATGGTATGGAATTGTTCCCCTGTTCTGAAAATTTTTATAAATCAACATGAAATCACTAATAATAAAAAATAATAGAGAAACTGCAGATTACCAAGAAAGAAAGAAACAAACAAACAAACAAACAAAAGGCAATTAGGAAAAGTGGAATCATGCAGGCACCCAGCCCTAGTAATAGCCATGGATACACACACACACACACACACACACACACACACACACATTTCTTTTAAGTCATGTGTGTGTGTGTGTGTGTGAGAGAGAGAGAGATACATATGAAGGGGAGAAAGAGAGAGAGAGAAAGGCTAAAGCACGAGGAAAAGGCGGGAGGAGAGAAAAAAAAAAAAAAAAAAGAAAGAAAGGCTAAAGCACCACTCTGGTATATGCAGCATGAAGGATTGAACCAGAAACATCAGGCATGCACTCTACCAGTTGAGGGATTTCTTAACAGCTGAAAGGCCTGGCCACCCATCGCCCCCTGCACTGAGTGCAAGGCTGCTCCCTGGAGTGTATGACCAGCAGCTTCAGGGAGTCTTAGTGTCTGAAACAGGGGGACTTCAGCCTGGCCTTGCAGGAGATGGGTTCACACTGGTAGAAAAAATTCAAGGCATCCCTGTGAAAGTCTGGGCCAGCCCCACAGAGTGGCTGTCATCAGCCTTTCACTGTCACTGTGGGCTTTGGCTCACCGCCTGGGGACATTTAAAAATCTCCTCTCTCTCCACTTCCACTCGATTCCCATTTTGATTTCACAGGGATATCCTCAAGCCTTGAGCTCTTTCTAAACCCCAAGATAAGCTAGAGGAGAGGGTGTCTGCTCTCACCATGCTCCTCCTCTGGCAGACTGGCCCCTAACAGTGAGGAGGGGAACAGTGAGTGGGAGCAAGGGGCAGGCTGGCAGCGAGCAGGTGACTGTCCCCAGAGGAATGTCAGGTCTAAAACGATAGCGCTTTTAGTGTGAGGAGAAGAGGGTAGGGGAGAGGAGGGCCATCTTGCTTGTCTACCTCAGAATATTTGGTAGCTGGCCTGGTGTGTCCAGCCACACAGCTAGGGACTCAGGGACCAGTCACTGCAGCTCCTTGTGGCTAATGCTCATGTCAGTAGTATTGTCATGTTCTCACCCCCAAGCATAGCCACCACCCTCCTCCATGAAGTGCTTACATACTGCAGGCAGGATTGAACAGTGCAGAGGACTGATGCATGGATATTCCATGGGGTAGGAACAAACCCAGCGCCTCCCACAAGCCACATGTTTGATCCTACTTAGCAACTTCCCTGACCCAGTGTTTTATTTATCTTTAAAGATTTTGTTTGGGGCTGGAAGTGGTTCACCCTGAAAAGCACACACTTTGCCTGGGTTCAGATCCTTAGCTTCACCTGGAAGGACATTACCAGGGATGGCTTCATGAATGATGGAGCAGTGCTGCCCTCTCTCTCTCTAAATTTAAAGAAGGGGAATAATGAGAGCCTGTCAAGAGTAGTAGAATCACACAGGTAAGAAGCCCCATCAGGAAAAAAAAAAAAAAAAGGACTCATTATTTTGTGTGATACCTACATAAAGTTTACATGAGAGAGGAGAGAGGCAGGGATACCACTCTGGTCCATGTGGTGCTGGAGATCAAATCAGGAGTTCCAGATATACAAGCACAGCACTTTGCCAGCTAAATTATTTCCCAGACCGCCAAATTTATTACACACGCATACATATACATATGCATATATAATTTTTTAAGACAGAGTAGAGACCTGGAGAGGAGAGACACCACAGCCATGCCCCACCCTCCATGGAGCTCCCTGGGTGCTGTCCATGGTGCTGAGAGCCCCATAACCCTGCTCCACCATCCATGAAGCTTCCTGGGTGCTGTCCATGGTGCTGAGAGAGGAGAGATTCCCCACAGCACTGATCCACCCTCCATGGAGCTCCCTGGGTGCTGTCCATGGTGCTGAGAGAGGAGAGATTCCCCACAGTACTGATCCACCACCCATGAAGCTCCATGGGTGCTGTCCATGGTGCTGCCATCAGTGCTGGAGATTAGCCCAGGGCACAGGCTTGCTAAGGTGTATGCTGTACCCACTGGGATATCTCATGGACCCTTCATTGTGGTCTGTGAAGGCCGACCTTGACATAAGTAGACAGAGGGAATGCAAGCCTGCTCAGAGCAGCAGTTCTGGAGTCCTGTGGGGTTGGGGATGTTGGGAGGTCCAACTCAGGATAACCAGGCACAGGTTCCAGGTCACAGTCCTCTCTGCTTGAATGCCATTCCCTGGCTGCAGCAGCCCTGAGCAGATGGCAGGTGGAGAGGGACAAATACACCAGGTGATGAATAATTTGTAGCTGCGTGGGCGGCCAGTGTCACAGGGTGCCTTCCACCTCTCAGGGTCCTTGCAGAGAGCCGCCTGCCCATCTGCCTGGCTCCCAGGTCTGCCTTCCACTTCACAGGCTCTCGGCCACTGGTTCACGTGGGGTCGCCCACCACCGCCTCCTCTCAGCTTCTGTGTTCAGATGATCTGGATGGATACCTGCCAGGAAGGACTCAGCTGGGGCCAGGTGACGTGGACTAAGCCTCAGCAGGTGCTTGCAGAGAGCAAAGCAGAGCCTGAGAGGAGGCTGAGGGGAGGGCACCAAGCTGGGGTTTGGGAGAAAGGAGTCAGAAGCAGAGGAGGCTCAGTGAGTAAAGCTCATGCCTTACTTGCCTGAGTCCCTGAGTTCTATCCTGGACACCATGTAAAGTCACAGAGCAAAGCTCTGGTCTTGATCTTTCTCTCACTCTCCCAGTGAGCAAATTTTCTAATAATGAGCCCTGAGCTCAATCTCCAGCACCACACCTGCCAGAGTGACACTCTGGTTTCTCTCTCTCTCCTCACATTAATAAACAAATAATTGGAGTAGGGGCCAGGTGATGGCACACCCAGTTAAGTGCACATAGTACTATGCAAGGACCCGGGTTCCAACCCCCGGCTCCCTACCTGTCCACCTGTAGTGGGGATGCTTCACAAGTGGTGAAGCAGGTCTGCAGGTGTCTGTCTTTCTCTTTCCCTCTCTCTATCTCCCCCTCTCTGTCCTATCAAATAAAATTTAGAAAATGGAGGTTGGGTGGTAGCACAGTGGGTTAAGCACACATGGTGCAAAGTGCAAGGGCTGGTGTAAGGATCCTGGTTCGAACCCCCAGCTCCTCACCTGTAGTGGGGGTTACTTCACAAGCAATGAAGCAGGTCAGCAGGTATCTGTCTTTCTCTCCTCCTCTCTGTCTTTCTCTCCTCTCTCAGTTTTTCTCTGTCCTATCCAACAACAACAGCTATGACAACAATAACAATAACAACTACAACAAGCTCAACAACAAGGGCAACAAAATGGGGGAAAATGGCCTCCAGGAGCAGTGGATTCATAGTGCAGGCACCGAGCCCCAGTGATAACCCTGGAGGCAAAAAAAAAGGAAGAAATGGTTGTCAGGAGCAGTGGATTCATAGTGCTTGCACTGAACCCCAGCAATCACCCTGGAAGCAATAATAAATAAATAAATAAATACATAAATAAATAATAAATGGTGTGTGTTTCTGTATGGGTGTGTGTGTGTGTAGTCAGACCCTTGTAAGTGGGTGACTCACCACTGTGGGCTACTTTTTCATTCTGAGAGAGAGAGAATGAATGACAGTCCCTGAGCTCCTTCCAGTGCCATGTCATCTCTCACGTGGTGCCAGCGTTCACACCTGGGCTGCACATATGACAAGCTGCAAGCCCTGCCCTGTGAGCCATCTCTCTGGCCAGTGAGAGTGCTTGATGAAAGACTGTCCTGTGGAAGAAGCAAGACCAAAAGGAGGAGGAGTGGGCTGGCCGGGATGGAGAGCAAAGTGGTGGGTGGGGTTAAGGACACTGACCTTGAGACAGATACAGCCCAGTGGAGACACTCAGCAGATAAGCCTCCAGGTCAAAGCACTCCAGAAGAGCAGATGGGTGCAGTGGGTGGGGGTTCCTGGGGCTGGGAGAGCCTCAGAATGGGGGTTGGAGGCTACCTCTGGCTCCTGTGATCTAGAAGCTTCCGAACATGGGGCTGGCCTGATTGAAGGTCAAGAGTACTGGTTGACCCATGTGCGTGCCCCACCTGGGCCAACTCCATCTACCCTTTGATCCTCGACTAACCTTGGGGAGCAGCGTGCCCCACCCACATCCTGCAAAAATAAGGAGGGCCAGAACCCTCTCCCCTGCCCACCCCGTAGAGGGCAGGAGGGGCCAGCTGGCTGCTGAAACCTCCTCTCTCCATCTGAGTCACCCCAGACACCCCACAGCATCCTCACAGGGACCTGCCCCTTACCACAAGCTCTGTCTCTTGCTCACTACTCCTCTCTGCTCTCCTCTCCTCACCTCTCCTCTCCTCTCCTGCCCTCCCCTCTCCTCCCCTCCCCTCCCCTCCCCTCCTCTCCCCTCCTCTCCCCTCCTCTCCCCTCCTCTCCCCTCCTCTCCCCTCCTCTCCCCTCCTCTCCCCTCCTCTCCCCTCCTCTCCCCTCCTCTCCCCTCCCCTCTCCTCTCCTCTCTTGGCGGAAGGCAGCCTGGGAGATGGGCACAGTGGGGTCTGAGAAGTCAGGGATCTGCATCTGCAGCGCCCCACCTTGGTCTCCCTTTATGGGACTAGTGGGCAGCTTCCTCACTCAACCTCAGTTTCCTCACCTGTGAAATCTGGGCACTTATCCACTAGACTGTGCCTATTCATTTGTCTTTTTTTAAAAAGATATTTATTTATTTATTTATTTATTTATTTATTTATGTATTTTGGATAGAGATGGAAAGCGATTGTGAGGGGAAGGGAGAAAGAGAGAGATACCTGCAGACCTGCTCTACCACTTATGATGCTCCCCCTGCAGATGGAGAACAGGGCTTGAACCCGAGTTCTTGCACATGGTATGTGCTCAACTGGGTGCAGCACCACCCAGCTTCTTGATTCTAATTTACTAAAGATGTATATTCCTTCATCTGATGTGAAGAAAAAGTTTCACATGAGAGAGAGAGAGATATGGAGACAGAGACACAGAGATAAAAGCCAAAGTACCACTCTGGGTACTTGCAGTGCCAGGGATTGAACCAGGAGCCTAGGGCTTGCAAGTCCTACATTCTACCAGCTGGGCTATTTTCCCAGTCTCCCAGCATGCCTTTTAAATTTTATTATTCTAATTTACTTTTTTTCTCCAGAGAAAGCCCAGTTTTACCTTATGTTGGTGCTAGGAATTGAACCTGGGACCTCAGAGCCACAGGCATGAAAATCCTTTTGCAGAATCATTATGCTGTTTGCCCACCCCCAGCCTGCCTTTTTAAAATACAGTATTACTAAGAGATAATCTCCACCTGTAGAAGGGAAATTTCATGAGCAGTGAATCAGGTCTGCAGGTGTCTTTCTCCCTCTTTTCTTCCTCCCTTCTCAATTTCTCTCTGTCTTATCAAATAAAGTAAAAAGGAAAAAAAAAGAAACAAATAGCCATTGGGAGCAATGGATATTTATGTTTATAGTGCCAGCACCAAGCCCTGGTGGCAGTACAAATGGAAGGAGACAGGGAGAGGGAGAGAGAGAGAGAGAGAGAGAGAGAGAGAGAGAGAGATTATTCACATACTGTAAAGTAACACTGTATTTGGTTTTTTTTGTTTGTTTGCTTTGAATAGCAGAGAGAGGACCAGACCAGCAGTCTGGCATATGCAGTGCTGAGGATGGAACTTGGGCCTTGCATAGCCAAGTCTTGCTGTCTGCTGTTGAAGTGGCAGGGGTGGTCCCCAGAGTCCCTTGGGGTCCCTAGGCCTGTGACGGGCCAGGGAGTCAAGAAGGGAGAGAGCCTTTCCCAGACTCCTCCAGTGCCTTTCCTGCCCTGCCTCAGCAGGTGCCTGTGTGTCACCTAGTGCCCTGTCCCCAAACTCAGGTCGTCCTTCAGTTTGGAAGGACGTGGGTGCTTCCTCCCAGAGTTTATACTCAATGTCTGCTCCCCACTTACAGGGGATGGTGTTGTGCATAGGGACAGTGGCTTCCACCTTACTTTGCAAAATCTCAGGTCCCAGGGACCCCCTCCCTCTGGCTCCCCCAGTGCCTGTCCCTCCAGGCCTCCCTCTGCCAGCTCATAGACCCCACTCCCCACCCTCCCAGGCTCCCAGGGCTGTGACAGGGCCATTCAGTGAGGGAACAGTCATGGGATGGTGCCAGGTTGTGTAGCACTGCAGCTGTGCCAACACACAGAACCCCTTCATTGGGCCCTGTGCTCCTAGTGCCAGACAGGGCCACCATGCTAGGGGCTGGCTTGAACCCGGGTCAAAGGGGCTCACACTCGGCACCACTTAGTCACAGCTTCCCTCATTGGTTTGCCATACACCACCATACACCTGCCTCCTGCTCACGGCAGGGCTATGTGGGCACTGGAGGGTGGCCTTGCTCTGGGCTCAGTGCCTGTGGGTGAGGGACAAGGGGACTGCCACTTCTGGGGAAGGGGGACTCTAGGACCACCTCCCAGGATCGCCACTCCAGGTGAGGGTTGCCACCTCCAGGAGACACAGTCACTGCTCACGGGTCATGTGCAGGGAATAATGCCTGGCCATGAAAAAGAATGCCACTCTGACAAGAGAAATCAGGATGGGGTTTCAGCATGGGGGTGAGGGGCCCATTTATTTCAAACATGCACCTGAGGGAGATCCAGAGACAGATGGGGTCCTGCGAGGGCCAGGGGCTGGGTGACAGGGAGCTGCTGCTAATGGCTGTGGGGCTTCTGTTCAGGGCAAGGATCAATGGATGGATGGATGGATGGATGGATGGATGGATGGATGGGTAGATGGATAGATTTTTCAGCACCAGAGCACATTCATAACCTCACTGCTCCCAGGTCAATATTTAATTTGTTGGAGAGCCAAAGGGAGAGACTCAGCCTCAGAGCCTTCCTGTGAGTGTTGTGGCCCTCCCAGACAGCACCAAGGCTCGGACCCAGGGCCTCAGCATACAGCCAGACATTCCCAACAGGGCACGCGCTTGCTCCCAACTCCAGAACTGCGGAGGAGAAACGTGATGGTGACGGGGCTGCTCTGAATGTATGTGTGGCTCCACTGTGCTGTGGGTTTTTTGAATCTGTGACGATGAGGTCTACATATGCGAACTAGCCCCTGTGGGTGGGTAGGTGAGGGGGCATGTGTCAGCAGTGAGGGATGCCTCTGGGAGGAAGCACCCCGGGCTAGATTTGGGCCAGCCGTGCTTTGGGGGTGTCACATGCATTGTGGGACCCTGGTGCTTGCTCAAAAAGTTGGAATCGATCATGAACTTCTCGGGCCCGGCCACCAACCTGCAAACATGATCTGGCTGACCCAGGCAATAGATGTCACTGATGAAATATAATGCAAGATTTTTGTTTGGTTTTTTCTTTGCACATGGAAATAGTTTGACAGTGACCACAAAATTTGCAAAAGTGAAAGAAAAGTGCTACAAATTGGTTTTCCCCAGTAGAGCTCACACGTTACCGTGTGTGAGGACCTGGGTTCAACCCCAGGGCCCCCACCTGCAGGGGGGAAGCTTTGTGAGCTGTGGAGCAGTGTCTCTGGCTGCAGGCTCTCTCTTTTCCTCTCTGCCTCACTTCCCCTCTCGGTGTCTCTCAGTCTCTCACCCTCTAACCAAAAGAAAAAGAAAAAGGAAAAATCAGGACCATTGGCAGCAGTGGAATTGTGCAGAAATAACAAGCCCCAGCAATAACCATAGTGGTAAATAATAATCACAACAATGATGATGATGATGAGTCATCAAAACAGCTCACTTGGATAGTGTGCCGCTTTGCCATGACTTTGCCACGTTTGAGCCCAGCCCCCACTGGATTGAAAGAAGCTTTGGTGCTGTGGCTTCTTCCCCCTTTCTGTCTCCCTCTCTTCATCTATCTAAAATAAATAAAGTACAGTAAATAATGGAAATAGTTTAATACTATTATTCATTAAGAAAAGTGACTTCCTGGGGGCCAGGTGGTGGTGCACCAGTTAAGCGCACACATTACCAAGCTCAAGGACCCAGGTTCAAGCCCCTGCTCCACACCTGCAGCAGAGGACACTTTATGAGCAATGAAGTGGATCTGCAGGTGTTTCTCTGTCTCTCCCTCTGCATCCCCCTCCCCTCTCAATTTCTCTCTGCCCTGTTGAATAAAATAGAAGAAGAAAAAAAGAAAGAAAACCCTGGAGGCAAAAAAAAAGGACTTCCTATGAGTAAAAAGATCCCAGCCTCCACAGGAACCCCATGAATTGTCTTGTATTCTGGTAACTTTCCTAAATTTTTAGCATGTCACTGGAAAAAAAAATAAAAATAAGCAAAGTACCTAGTTTCTTTTCTGGCTCATGGATGAGTCACCATCCTGCAACTCAGAAGCTCATCATGTGATGGGGGTTTGGGGTGGGGGTGGCAGAGGGGCTTCAGGCCCCAATTGTGTGTGGTGACTGGCTTGCAGGACCCTGCCCCCACCCCATCAGCTCACTCCCTTCCATGTAGAGGAAGTGAACACCCCAAGACTTCCAGCTTTGCTTTGGATGCACAGGGCAGGTGGATGGGGGAGGGCTGCTTTACAGCTGAGAGAGCGTCACCCCCAGACGACTCTGGGTGACTCAGTGGGGCCTGATCTTTCATTATTGCTTTTGACGTATTTTCTATATGGATCTCATACAAGATAGAGAGGGCTTCACATGAGAGAGAAAACAAGAGGAACCAGAGCACTGCTCGGCTACACACAATAGTAGGGATTGAACTCGGAGCCTCAGGCACGTGAGGCCTGCAGCCCCCTGGTCCAGCTGAGCTATGCCCATACACCTTAATGGGATTCTGTGAGGAAGTGAGGAAGGCAGGCTCCCAGGTATCTGACCTGACCCTCATAGAGTTGTCCCCCCCACACACACACACCTTCCCAGAATCTTGTGGAAGTCAGAGCTGGGAATGCAGACATCAACAAAGCCATTCTTTTTTTCCTTCCTTCCTTCTTTCTTTTTCTCGTTCTCTCTTCCTCTTTCTTTCTTTTTCTCTGACAGGACAGCTAGAAATTGAGAGGAGTGGGCAGCAGAGAGGGAAAGACAAAGAGATACCTGCAGCACTCCAAGTGGGGACCAGGGGCTTGAACCCAGGGCCTTGTGCACTCAACCAGGTGCAGCACCTCCCAGCCCCCAGGAGCCATTCTTCCCCTTTCCTCTGTTTCCCTCTGCCCCTGGAGCATGCTCTTGTGCTGCTGTGTGTCTTTTTTATTCAGCCTGCCCTGGAAGAGAAGAATCTTTATAGCGAGCTCAGAGTCTGCAGGGCTTGGCAGGGATCTGGGATGGGCCTGTGACTGCGGCCCAGGAATGGGAACAGAGCCCCTGGCTCCCTTCCTGCTCTGTCGAGAGCATGGGCACTCAGCATGTGGGGCAGTGTGGCCAGCCTGCTTTCTGCCCTTCCCCACCTTTGAGTTGGCAGAGTGAGGACTTAAGTGTCAGGTGTCCTGGGCTCACCTGGGGGAGTGAATTGCAAGTGTTAGATTCTGAGGAAGAGCCTGCCTGTTCTCATATAGGAAAACCAAACCCGGAGGGTCACCATGAATATATACTTGGACATGACTATAGCTCTCCTCATTGGTCAGTTGGCTTTCTTTGTAAAGATTTCTTTATCAAGGGGCTGAGCACGCATGTTACCATGTGCACAGACCCTGGTTTGAGACCCTGGTCCCCACCTGCAGAGGGAAAGCCTCACAGGCAGTGAAGCAGTGCTGCAGGGGTTTCTCTTTCTCTCTCCTCTCCCTCTTCCTTCTCAATTTTTGTTTATCTCTGTTCAAGGAATAAATGCATAAATTAAAGCTTTCTTTAAAATAAAGATGTGGGGAGTTGGGCGGTAGCACAAGCGCACTAAACGCACATGGCGCAAAGCACAAGGACCAGCGTAAGGATCCCGGTTCGAGCCCCCGGCTCCCCACCTGCAGGGGAGTCGCTTCACAAGTAGTGAAGTAGGCCTGTAGGTGTCTATCTTTCTCTCCCCCTCTCTGTATCCCCTCCTCTCTCCATTTCTCTCTGTCCTATCCAACAACGACAACAACAATAATAACTACAACAAAAAAACAAGGGCAACAGAAGGGAATAAATAAATAAAGATGTAGTTACTAACACACGAAAAAGAGAACCAGAGCATTACTCTGGCATATACAGGGCCAGGGATTGAACTCAGGCCATTAGGCGTGCAAGTCCTGTATCCCACCGCTGCACCCCCTCCCTGTTTTTGATTGGTCCAAGTGCCTACTATGGGCATTGCTGGGCCCTATGCCTCTGGTCCCTAACCCCACCTCCTCAGCTGGCTGTTACCTGCTGGCAGGCTCTGGGCTTTGCCTGGAGGGTGTGGCTACCAGAAGTCCCTTTCAGAACCAGCCCATAGCTAACCTGCCGGAACAAGCTCTGGCTATGTGAGGAACAGGAAGGCTGGTGCAGGTTGCTGGCTGGTCTGCCCTCTACCCTCTGCCTTCTGGGATGTCCCACACACCTCCCCCAGCCCCGTGGCCTTGTAGAGGAGCAGGCAGCCCCACCTGCCAGCTGGCGGGAGTCACACCCAGGCCTCCTCCCTCAGCCACTCCCAGCCCTCCAGGCCACCAGCGTGGGCCTTGCCTGGCACTGGGCATCATGACTTCTGCTTGCCCAGGGCGTGCTTGCTTGGTCCTCCCACAGCTCACCTGGCAGGGGCACCTGTGGTGTGGGCTGGTGTGTGCCAAACCTTTACACCTGTGGGTTCAGGAGCCCAACTAGCACTCCCCACCCCCACCCCCCAAAGCCCCCTGCATCTACAGGTACCACGATCTTCGAGTCTGACTCCAAGTCCACTCACCGATCTGATCTCCCTCTCGGGGCCGGACTGCAGCCAGATTGCACTAAAAAAGATTTGTTTCAAGCGGCTGGGTGGTGGTGCATCCAATAGAGCACATGGATCACCATTCTTAGGGACCTGGGTTCAAGCCCCCAGTCCCCACCTGCAGGGGGAAAGCTCTAAGAGCAGTAAAGCAGAGCTACAGGTGTCTCTCTTTATCTCTCCCTTTCTATCTTATTCTACCCTCTCAATTTCTGGCTGTCTCTATCCAATAAATTAAGATAATTTTAAAAAATTACACGGTATAGTTCCATGGCACTCCCACCACCAGAGCTCTGTGCCCCCACCCTCCCACAACCCAGAGATAACCACCATAGTTCTCACAAGTCTTAAAAAACCATTTGTCTGCTTTGGTTTTAAAGATTTGTAGTTTTTTTAAAAAAATCTCTTTATAGAGACAGAAACTTAGAGGGAAAGGGGAGATAATGAGGGAAAGAGACATCTGCAGCACTGCTTCACCGCTCATGAAGTATCCCCCAAGCATATGGGGTCTGGGGAACCTGAGTGCTTGTGCATGGGAACATGTGCACTCAGCTAGGGGCGGGTGGTTTATTTATTTGATGAGCAAGAGACCAGAGCACAGGTCTGGCATGTGCGGCACAAGGAATCGAACCCAGGGGGTCTCATGTGAGGAAGCTCTGTACCCTGTCCCATCCACAGTGTCTCTCTCCTTCCCCTGAGATGGGCTTCATCCTGGTCTACAGTGGCCTTGCTCTGGTGTTGCATCCGCAGGATCCTGAGGGCCCTGGGGGAAGCAGGGAGCTTGTAGATCATGAATGGAAGCAGCTCAACTCTCATTACTGACAGGCTGAGTCCCTGGCTCTCTCCCTCCTTCCTCGTGGGGTGGCCTCCCCTGTACCCTGTCCTCCCGTGGAGGCCAGCCAGGACTGCCTCACGGGGTCAGATCGCCTGTCTCCCATGCTGGCCTGCTGCCCTCCTCAGCTCCTGCCTCTGTCTGCATGCCAATCAGCAAGTGGCAGGTGTTTGTGCGCATAAAAATATTTCACATTATTTATTTCATGGGGGGAGACCAGGCCATCACTGTGGCCTCTGCAATGCTGGGGATCGAACTTAGGACCTCATGCACGTTCCATGCTCTTCCTGGTGAATGACTTCCCCAGCTGCAGATCATTCTGAGGTTCTCTAGAATCTTTCACTGACAGATTTGGGCATTTGACTCCATAGCTTCATCAAGGGTGGTTACACTCATTAATGAGGGTGAAGGGGAGAATTAGAGCATCAGTCTGGCACGTGGTGCCAGGGACTGAACCCGGGACCTAACATACACAAGTCCTGGCCTCTTGCCACTGAGCCACTTCCCAGGCTGCCAGTCTGAATCGTTTCAGGAAAGAGATGAACCTCGCATGACCCTAAAGCAGCACGTTCATCGAGAAGGACATGCCCTCAGTCCGAAAGTCTTTTCTTGAATCCCTGTAAGACCTGTGTCCTGGTGGCACACCCTGTTGAGCACACACACTACCCCCACTCCCCACTTTCAGGGGGCAGCTTCATGAATGGTGAATCAGTGCTGCAGGTCTCTCATTCTCTCTTCTCCCTCTTTCTCTCTCTTTCCATTTCTCCCTCTCCCCTCTCAATTTCTCGCGGTCCTATCAAATAAAATAATAATAGTAATGAAAATAAAAAGCGAGGGAGATATCCTAATGGTTATGCAAAGAAACTCTCATGCCCAAGGCTCCAAAGTCTCAGATTCAGTTCTCCCATCCCCCACTTCCATACGTCAGAGCTGAGCAGTGCTCTGGAGGAAAAAATAAAAAGCCACTGGGAGTGGTGGATTGCCCCAGTGATAATCCTCGTGGCAGGAGGGAGGGGAGAGAGAGATTGAGACTGCACCCTGAAACACAGAACCCTGGGCCTCATGCATGGAAGAATAAGACATTCTGTACCTCTGTTGAGGATACCTCTGAGTTCCCCTCTGCCTTTATTCCTCTTCCTTAAATAACCCGCATTTGGCATCCAGAGCCCAGTGCCCCCTTTTCCCTCAATAACAGAGAGGACCCGGGCTCTTAAATCTAGACTAAGACAACTGTCACCTTGTTGTGACATCCTCCTCCTCTGTTGTGAAATATTTGGCTTGTCACAGCTCCCCACGTGAAGGCAGAAATTCTCCTTAGTTACATTTTGAGCCCAATCATTTTTGAGTCACTAGCAAGGTGACAGCTCAAATCCTGGCTTCACTGGGAAGGTTTTGATTTTGTTTTTGTTTCTGTTTGTTTGTCTTTGTGTTTGAGGCTCCCTCATATGGGCTGCATGCCTCTGGTTATCGATTCGCATAGCTTGACACCCCTCCCCAGTCTGAGGAGCCTCCAGTCCCGCTAAGCGGGCATCAGGAACAGCATGTGATGAACCCTGAGTGAGTCAGTGGTGCCCTGGCCTTGCGAGAGCTGCTATTTTTAACTCCCCCGCTGACTGTGGTGACAAGGAGGGGACAGGACGTGCGTGCCTTGCCAGGCCGGGAGCTGATGTGAGTAATGCCCGGTGCTTCTGTGACATCAGAGCTCAGAAATCCCTGTCCCAGATCATAGCCACTACATCATGCAGCTGGGGGTGTGTGTGGCAGGTGTGGGGAGTCCACCCCCCTCCCAGAGGACACTTCCAGGGTGTAATTGGCTCCTCCTGTGAGGGTGCCAGAGCCTGAACTCAGCTCTGCTGAGCCCTTGTGGTCAGTGTAAGGAACAGCTACCCGTTTCACTTGCCCCAGAATCATTTGTCACCAGACTTCTAAATCCAGTGCCTTGCGCAGTGCCGAGGGTCTGTTGTCTGCACCCCTAAATCACAGATAACAATGAGACACAGAACAGCTACATCATACACATTGGGCTCATGAAGCATTTTCACATAGGGCCAGGGCAATAGTCCAGTGGTAGAGAACCAGACTAATATGCTTGAAGCCCCTGGCTCAATCCCCAGCACCACCATATGCTAGAGCTGAAGAATGCTGTGGTCCCTCTCTCATATGCAAAAATAAATGCATGTCTTCCAAAATAAACAATAATTAGTGGCTGGGGAAATAGCTCAACTGACAGAGCATAGGACTGGCATGTCTGGGGTTCCCAGTTCGATCCCTAGCACCACATGTACCTGAGTGTTGCTCTGGCTTCTCTCTCTCTTTCTGTCTCTCTGATTTTATGTGAGACTCATATGAGATGAAGCAACAGAAAAAGACCTTTAAAAGGTAAAGCTAGGGCTAGGGAGACAGCATAATGTTTCTGCAAAGAGTCTTTCATGTCTGAGGCTCTGAGCTCCCCAGTTTAATCCCTACCACCACCACAAACCAGAGCTGAGCTGGGGGTGGGAAGGGGGAGTAAAGCTAGGAAGATGGGAGTTGACCTATTTAGACTTTCTGAAGGTCATCTGAGGCAAGGTGTGCTCTGGTTTTGAGGAGTGAGCATGCAGACACTAATACAGACCACTCCATCCATCCATCCATCCATCCATCCATCCATCCATCCATCCATCCATCCATCCATTCATCCATCCATGCAGGCTCAGTTAGGCTATAGCAGCAAAAGGCCCCAGGCTCAGCAACAGGAAAGAACAAAGGAATTAACATATTAGTAGCACCTTCCCCTCCCCCACCCCCACCCTCATCAGCTGTCTCTGTCTCTCCATGTCATGTCATGGGTGGTTCCCACAGCCAGGGACAGGTTGAAGCAGGTGAATCTCACTGACTTCCAGAAGCATCCACCCAGAAGTGACACTTGGACCTGCTTCTCCTTGGCCAGGACTGAGCCACCTCGCTTGGGTGGATGTGCAGCTTTGGGGATTGAACTGGGAATCTCTGGCCACAAGCCCCACCCACTTGGGGTGGGAAGGAAGCAGGGACAGAACTCCCATTTTCATCATATGATTTATGCTGCTTATTTCACACTCAAGTGACCAGTGCCAAGAATTGAGCTAGGCACGCAAGTCCTGCACTCTGCCTCCATCATGTTCCATTTTATTTGTTTATTTGTAATTTATTTATTTGTTTGTCTGTTTATTGTCATCATGGGATGCACTGTTCTGGGTCAATCAATGTCTTCAGAAAGAGAAAGGGGGAGAGGGAGAGACACCAGAGCACCACAGCACCAAAGCCTCCCCCAGTGCCATAGTGCTCCCATGTGGTGTCCAGGGGACAGGGACCTGGGTCTAGTGCATGGCACAACAGGTACCCTCCCAGATGAGCTGTCTTGCCAACTCTCGAGCTCCATTTCATAGAGAAAGCCTAGTCATTGCACTTGGGTCGCATGCTAAGCCTGGGTCCCTTGCTGAGCTGAGTTCCCTGCTGAACCTGGTGACATGCTAACTCTGGGCCCCTTGCTGAGCTTGGTGATATGCTGAGCATGGGCCCCTTGCTGAGGCTGGATGACATTCTGAGCCTGGGTCCCTTGCTGAACCTGGTGACATGCTGAGTCTGGGTCTCTTGTTGAGTTGGGTGGCATGCTGAGCCTGGGTCCCTTGCTGAGCCTGGGTCCCTTGCTGAACCTGGTGACATGCTGAGTCTGGGTCTCTTATTGAGTTGGGTGGCATGCTGAGCCTGGGAAGAATCAAGGGGTGGATCTCTGGGCACTTAGAAGCCATGTTCTGGGGACACAGCCCACTGTGAAGTGGTAGTCACTCGGGTCACCTGGTGTCACACCCGGGTGCTGGCTGACATGTTCTCTAGGTTTCCGAAGGAAGGTGCCTCTAGGGATCTCCCATTGCCAGAGGGCCAGAGCCTGCAGCCCAGCATCCATAGCTCCCAGTCAGCACCAGGACGGGCTGGAAATGGCGGCCCACAGCCTGAGACTGTGCATGTGTGCCCACCCAGAAGAAGGTCCCACTCTCCTGGGCTCTTCGGAAGGCTCTGCCTAGGGACCCCCAGCCTCACACCCACATACAGAGAAAGCCAGCTTCACTGTCAGAAGAGCACTGTGCAGTTGGGTTCTGGCTTGTGAGTCTCACACTCCCAGGCCACTCTGTCCTTTTCCCTCTTCTCTGCCCACTCTGCCTAGGAGCCCTGCCTCCCCTGACCTACTCTCTCCAGCTCTTCTCCCTGCATTCATGGCCCAGCTTCCTCTCCATTCCCCAAAGTGGCCTCTGATTGAGTTTTGTCAACTGTGAGCGAGAGGCAACTGTGCACCCTGAAACCATCCTCCAAGGGCCAAAGGTTCCTCACAGCAGCCCCGTAGCAAGTCAGTATCACCAGCAGCAGTTGCCACTTACATCGAAAAGGAAGGGGAGACTGGCGGATGGGGAATGGACACGGTGGTGCTTATTTGACAAGAATCCAAGGATGCTGTTTGGCATCAGGGTAGGGGGTGGTCCTTACTGGGTCTAGGTGATAGCTTCCACAGTGTCCTGCAGGCACTGGACCCCTGGCCACAGGAGACTACTTCTTGTTGTCTTCTAAGGAAGATCCAGGACCGAGAAGTTGGGGTATAGAAAGGGTGGCCTGGGACCAGGCGGCAGGGCATCTAATTGAACACACATGTCACTGTATGCAAGGACCACCCAGGTTCAAGCCCCTACTGCCCACCTGCAAAGGGGGAAGATTCCTGAGTAGTGAAGCAGTGCTATAGGTGTGTCTCCCTCTCTATGCCCCATTTCTCTCTGTCCCTATCAAATACATAAAAGGGGGAGCAGAGAGTTGGCTTAGCCATGGAGTACAGGTCTTGCATGCATGTGGCCTTGGGTTTGACCTCCAGCAAGGCATAAGAGGCAGAGTGGTGCTCTGGTTTCTCTCTTCCTCCTCATGCTGACCTCAGCCTCATGCCCCCAAGAAAGAATAAAGAAAATGCCACTGCAGACTGAAGTGTCAATGCTCCCCGCAGAAACAGACTAAGCTTTCACTCCCTTCCTTAGAAGGCCGGTTGTCCAGGAGACAGGAAACAGCTCATGGCAGAGCACACACCTCATAGATTCTTAGTCTCATAGATTCTCAGTCTCGTAGAGAGATAGATCTTAAAAAAAATAATAATAAAAAAAGACAAACCAGCAACTGGGGGAGTAGCCCAGCTGGCAGAGCTTAGGACGTGCATGCTTGAGGCTGCCAGCTCCATCCTCAGGCACCAAATGTCCTGGAGTGTTACTCTGCTTCTCAGTCTCTCCTGAAACTCTTTATGTCATAAAAATAACATTTTTTAAAAGAGAAAACAAGAGGGTTGACAAAATAGTTCCCTTGAACAGTACACTGGTTCAAACTCGGCCCCCACCACATTGAAGGAAGCTTTGATGTCATGATTTCTTTCACTCTCTATCTGTATCTGAAAAGAGAGAGAGAGAAGAGAATCTGCTGTGGACTTGGCAGGGGCGGTGAAAGATGATAAACTAAGCACACCAGCTTGCGTGGTCAAGGTGGTGCGTGATGGCTAAGGGTAACATTTATCTTTGCATGAGAGGGGGAAGCCTGTCAGACTTGGGGGTCTCACCTTAAATTTTTCACAGCATCCTAAAAGGCAGAAGGGCCCCAAGACTCACCTAGCCAGCCCGGACACACACCTCCCCTCCTGAGTACTTGGCTTCCTGCCTTCTACAAGTGTCATTAATGAAGTCACAGTGACAGGACATGGCCAGAGGGCTCAGAGACAGTGCTTTCATGAGGGTCTGTGACACGACACCTAGAAATTGATACTAGGGAAACTTTAATGGCCTTCTATGAGACATTTTAGGGGCCAGGTGAGCAGCCTGGGAGATCACTAAATTGTGTGTTTAGGTGGAATTCAGCTTGGCTCAAGCCAGAATAGCTGGTAGTGGATTTTGTTGTTTTGTAAGCAGCACTAGGGAAGGAACTCAAGGCCCAGTGACCCAATTTTTCATTTTTTATTTAGAAAGAGAGAAGAGACATCACAGTACCGCCCCCGGCATCACTAGAGCTCCCATGGTTCCATCCATGTGTTATCAGGACTTGAATCCACAGCCTTGCTTGTCGTGAGGTCCCTGCCCTGTTCTATTGGGTGAGATGCCTCCTGGCCATGGCTGATTTTGTTTCTAAGGTTTGTAGAGTTGCCTCTTTTATCCCACCAAGTTTACTTTAAGAGATTATCTTTTATCCCACCAAGTTTACTTTAAGAGATTATCTTCTTGGGGGGCAGGGAGATGGCTCAGGGGGTAGAGCACATTACCTGCATGTGTGGGGTTCCAGGTTCGATTCCCAGCACTGATTATGCCAATCTTCTTCTAGCATTTGCCCTTCTTCCGTAGCCAGTCAACAGTGTCAGGTTGAGCCTAATATCTGCTTGTTGCTGGCTTTGAAAGTGACTGGGATCTATGTGGATTCAGTCGGCTAGGAAGGATCGTCAGTTTCCCCAATAAATGGGTACTCACGGGATGCACCACGAGAAGGTCGATCCAATGCATCCCAATATGGTACTGTGGCACCTCTCTCTTCTTCCATCCACCCCCCCTTCAAAGGGGGCTGAGTGATAGTGCATCTGGTTGTGTGCACAGAACCCAGGTCTAAGCCCCACACTCCCCTCCTGCAGGGGAGAAGCTGCAAGAGCAATGAAGCAGTGCTGCAGGAGTCTCTCTCCCTCTCTGTCTCCCCTTTCCCTCTCAGTTTCTCTCAGTCTCTATCAAACAAGTGAATAAGTAAATATTTTTGTAAAAGCCTTTAAAGCAATAATCTCTCTTCAGACCCTCAGTAGGGAAGAAAGCACACAGTTGGAAAGGCAACAGCCTCTGCAGGCTTTGAACTAGAAAGACTTTGAGTTCTCCAAAGTCGCCTTAGGAAGACAACTTCCCATCCTGCCTCCTCGTGCCCAGCCCGCAGCTGGCCTGTGCTCTGAGCTCCCTGGGGAAAGCTTGAACCAGTCCAAACCAGAACTAGAAGCTCTGCTGCCCTGTCCTGCTCTGGGGTGGTAATGTCACCTTCTCTGCCAGTTCTGCCTCACACCAGAGTGACCACAGCTCCTCCTCCACGTGTGTCACAGGCTGTCACAGGATGTCCCTGCCTGGCCTGCCCCCGAAGTGCTGTGACAGACACTCAGAGGTTAAAGTGGTCACTTTGCTTTTGCCAGCTTCCTCAGGTGACCTTTACTCACTCAGACACCCCCATAGGTCCTCAGAGGGAGGTCACAAAATGAAACGCCTTGTGTCCCAGGAGGGAAGAAGGAACAAACATCAGGACTATGGGTTCTGAGAAAAATCACACCATCGTGAAATTCTGTTGGTCTCCTTAGACCTATAGTTGTGGCTAGATGATAACCTCTGGCTCTTATGTTGACTTCCTAGCTCCGACTACTTCCAGATATGACCTTGCTGTGTGGACGAGAAGGTGGCACAGGGACTTGTACTGTGGACGTGGAGGCATGAGGTTCAAGTCCAACCTCCAGCATCACATGTGCCAGAGTGAAGTCTGGTTCATTCTTTCTCATTCCAGTAAATAGTGCCGGCACTACAAATCCCCTGCTTCTGCTGACTGTCTTTTCCTTTTTTGTTTTTGCATAGGACAGAGAAATTTAGAAGAGAAGGGGAGATAGAGAAAGATAGACACTTGCAGACCTGCATCACCGCTTGTGAAGCAACCCCCCCCCCTGCAGGTGGGGAGCTGGGGGCTCAAACCTGGATCCTTGTGTGGGACCTTACCCTTAGTACTATGGCGTGCTTAACCACCTGTTCCCAATAGACCTATCTTTAGAAATGTGATTTCTTTAGAGACTGGGGCTTCACAGAGGTCATTAGGTCAAGGTCAGGTCATTGGGAGGGGACATCCTAATCTCAGGTGTCCTTATAAAAGGGAGTGGGGAGGGGCCTGCATAGAGAGGACAGTGTGAGGAAGTCATGGTGAAGCCCCCACCAGCACAACAGGGAGTGGCTGGGGAGAGACTTTCTCTGAGGTCCTCGTGGGAAGTAGGCCTTGTGCCTCCTCCTTGACCTTGAACTCACAGCCTCCAGAACCTTCACGAGATGGCAGATTTCATGTGTGAAGCCCTGAGCTTCACCTCCAGCACCACATATACTGGAGCTGAGCGATACTCTGACCCCCCCAATAAATAAGACTCTTCCTGGGTTCAAGCCCCTGTCCCCACATGCTGGGGGAGAGGGGGCTTCACGAGCGGTAAAGCAGTGGTGCCTGTGTGTGTCTCTGTCCCCCCATCTCCACCTTCCCACTCAGTTTCCTCCTGTTCTGTCAAATAGAAAAAAGACAAATTAAGCATTAGACATCTTCTTTTACAAAAAAAAATTGCCAACTGATGAACCGGTAAGCAGACACATACTTGGAGCGCTCGAAGCCGGTACAGAAAGGATGCTTGCTCAGTGGAGGAAGAAGCACACAGCTCAGCAAGCACGTGGTCTCTTAAGACTTGGCGAGAACTATGGTGGTTATCTTGGCAAGCTGGGAAGGTGGGGGACACAGGACCTTGGTGATGGGTGTGGTGGGTGTGGAACTGTACCCTGTGATCTTATAATCTTGTAACCCACTATTAATCACAAAAATGGGCAAAGAAAATGGCTCACCTGATTGAGCGCACATGTTATAGAGTGCAAGGACCCGGGTTCGAACCCCCAGTCCCCACCTGCAAGGGGAAAGCTTCACAAGTGGTGAAGCAGTGCTGCAGGTGTCTCTCTGTCTCCTTCTCTCTCTGTCTCCCCCTTCCTCTCAATTTCTGGCTGTCTCTATCAAATAAATAAAAACTAAAAAATTAGTAAAAAAAAAACAAAGAAAAGAAAAAACCCAGTTTAGAGTAGAACTGGCAGGTTCATGAGAGAGGACATCGGAGGTTTTGAAGGCCTGCATGAGAGTCACATCTCTAAAACAGCAGCGTTTGGTCCTCCCCCTGGAAGCTACCCCCCACCTACCCACCCGTACACACACTTCCTTCTCAAGCTTTCTGTGGTGTGAAGGGCTTATCTCTACCTGCCTCAATGCTCTTGTCCTATTTTCATTCTCTTGGTTCAATCCCTGCATTGTCTTTCATGATCTCATCCTTGACTTCTTGGTGACACCAAGTTGTTCCACCATGTCTCTGCCCCCAAGGACTTCCGGCACTGCCATCTGCTCCACTTTCCCTGCCACTTCTCCAGGGAAGCAGCTGTACCCCCATGGAGTCCATTTCCCCCTCTGAATGGATGGCAAGAGCCCTCGGGACAGCTTCTCCAGCAGGACCCCTGCTCGCCTCTCCTGTCCTGGGCTGTTATTATTTGCTGTGCTCATGAATTCTGAACCTGATCATAAGCAAGATGACTAACACACAGAGTATGAGTATTGTTTGGTATGTCAGTGAAGACATATGTTCTGGTACTTTTCAACCCCCAGAAGCATCAAAATAATGGTGTTACACAAACTCAACCTATTCTGAGTATTAAAAAAAAAAAGTCCACTGGGGGTACAGAGGGATGTTGTCAGGCTCTGGCGCACCTGATTGAGTGCAGATGTTACCAAGCACAAAGACCTGGGTTTGAGCCCCCATTCCCCACCTGCAGGGAGGATGCTTGACGAGTAATGAAGCAGAGCTGCAGGTGTCTCTCTTTCCCTCTCCTATCTCCCTCTCCCCTTTCAATTTTTTTCTGACCTATCAAATAAAATAGAAAGAAAAAAACAGCCACCAAAAGCAGTGGATTCTTCATATAGGTACTGAGCCCCAGCAATAATTCTGGTGGAAAATAATAAACAAACAAACAAACAAATGAAATGAAACTAGAAGGTCCATTCAGAACCAGTGTGATAGCTCTCCTGGATAACCCTTAGCATTTTGCTAAGAGCTAGGGCTGGGGTGAGCTAGTTTTTGTTTATAATAGAGGGTGTTGGGGGAGAGAGGGAGACAGATAGCTGTAGTTTTGGTCCAATACTCATGACTCTTGAACCCCATCCCCAGCATACTGGAGGAAGCTTTGGTGCTGTGGTGTCTTTCGCTCTGTCTCTCTCTCTTTCTGTCTGAATTAGCCCAGAGCAGTGAAGCCCCAGCAGTGGTCAAAGAAACAAATTGATCCCGTTCAGATATTTACAACTCTTTTTTTTGGTTCCCCTTTTAATTTCACTTAGAGGAAGACAGAGAGAAACAGAGAAAGAGGAGAGGCAGCCCAGCACTGCTCCACCATCCACGGAGCTTCCTCTGGTGCTGTGCCTGTGCGTGATGCTCCCATGTGGTGCCAGGAACCCAAACCCAGCCGCTCATGCATGGCAGAATGTGTGTTCTCCCAGGTAACCTGCTTCCCAGCCCATAACATTCACTTTCTCCCCCCATCCCTTCTTTCTCTCTTCTTCTTCTTTTTTTTTTTAAGTTTCATTTCTTTCCATGTGAGAAACAAGAGCACTTCTCACCTCTGTCATATGATGGTGCTAGGGACTGAGCCTGGGGCCTCAGGCATGCACACTGGTTGTGTTATCTCCCAAGCCTCTAACATTGACAGATTACAAATTCTGTAATTTTTTAGAAAAATATTTTATTTATTTATTCATGAGAAAGACAGGAGAGAAAATAAACCAGACATCACTCTGGTACATGTGCTGCCAGGGGTTGAACTCAGGACCTCATGCTTGAGAGTCCAATGCTTTATCCACTGCGCCACCTCCCGGACCACAAATTCTGTAATTTTATTACATCTTATGTGCATAATGTAACATATAAGACAGCATTTTTCTAAAAGTTAGGGCTAGGGTGAGTGAGTTCTTGATTATAACGCGGGGGGGGGGGCAGTGGAGATAAAGAAAGATCAGTAGGTTCTGTGCAATACTTACTATTCAGCAGATGCAATACTTACTATTCAGCAGATATGTCCAAGAGCTTTTAGAAAGTGGGGGAATTGGTAGTTCTTAAACTAAAGGGGATGATGATTCTGTTCTCCTAAACATGTCACTGGATTCTATTTCACACCTGCCAAGCCAAAATCAAACTCTACCGACTGATAAAAATGTACAGCTCTCTTCCTTACAAATACTTCTCCAGAGCTTTGCTAGAATGGTGAAATTGAATACACTCTAAACTGTGTTTTTTAATGATAGTTGATCCTTCACTCGCTCATCCCTGTAGTTCTGCCAGAGTCTGATCTTCCAGTAGATAACTCAGGGGTGGCGAAATGGAAAGGAAATGCACGCAGACATGAAGCAACTGTTCAGCTCATCTAATTGTGAAATATAAAATCATGAAGAAACCAAGGTTGAAACAAGCCAATCTTTAACAAAGGACATTTTTAAAACATGTAAAGACCTCAGAGAAACCATGAGATCTTAGCTGGCCATTCCGTCAGATGGAACAAATGACTCTTAACACACACACCTGGGGAGCAGGGGATGAATCCTGGATGAAACCATTAACACAGAGAAACACACAGAGTGACCTTGTACCCAGCTCACAGAGGGCCCAGAGAGAAGGGCCGAGTTCGTGGGGAGGATGCTTTTGTGATTTGAATTGACACAGAGGCCATTCCAGCTCTCCTGGGTAGAGCCTGGTATGAGTGGACTAAGGGGGAGAAAGGGCACCTGTGATAAAGCCTCAAAGGCAGGTCTTTCTGAAATGGTGCTTGGAAAGTGTGTGTGTGTGTGTGTGTGTGTGTGTGTGTGTGTGTGTGTGTGTGTGTGTGTGTAATGCTAAATGAACATTTGAATAACAGGGAAGGCTTTTATTGCCATTAGCACCAAGTCCATTGAAATGCACCCAAGAAACTGGAACCTCGATTTGTCTGGGAGTATAAAGTGACAAGCTGGGCTGGTGAAATAGCTCACCTGGGAGTGCACCTGCTTTGCCATGCACACAGCTCAGGTTTGAAGTCCTAGTACACCATACGGGAGGACTATGGCAGAGGAAAGATTTGGTACTGTGGTGTCTCTCTCTCTCTCTCCCTTTCCCTCTCCCTCCCTCTCCCTCTCCCCCTCCCTCTCCCCTCCCCCTCCCCCTCTCCCCCTCCTCCTCTCCCCCTCTCCCTCTCCCTCTCCCCCTCCTCTTCTCCCCCTCCCCCTCTCCCTCTTCCTCCCTCCCTCTCTCTCTCTCTCCCTCCCCTTCTCCCTCTCTCTCTCCCTCTCTCTCTTTCACACACACACACACACACACACACACACACACTCACCGTAGTACTGGAGCTTCCCTAGTACCATTGTAGCACTCCGATGTGATACCCCATTTCAAAACTTGGCCATGTGCATGGTAAGTCAAATGCCCTACCTCCTGACCCCCTCTGCTAAGTATTTTAACAGCAATTAAAGAAGCTGTTTCCTAACTAAAGAAAGGTGTGGCAGGTGGTGGTGCACCTGGTTGAGCACACATTACAATGCGCCAGGACTCGGTTTCGAGCCCTCAGTCCCCACCTGCAGGGGGAAAGCTTCACGAGTAGTGAAGCAGGGCCGCAGGTGTCTCTCTGTCTCTCTCCTTCTCTATCTCCTCCTTCCCTCTCAATATCTGGCTGCCTTTATCCAATAAATAGAAGATATTAATAATAAAAAAAAAAAACACCAGGGCTAGAGAAGACAGTACTAATGGTTATGCAAAGCACTTTCATGCTTGAGATCCTAAGCTTCCAGGTTCAATCTCCAGCACCACCATTAATTAGACCCTTTGGGGACAACAAAACAAACAATGAAACAGTAACAACAACAAAAAGAAGCTGTTTTCTGCCTGCTATGGGGCAAGAAAAGAGGTACAGTACCTAGCTGCAAGGTTTCAATTGTCTGAGGCTTGAGTAAGTTTGTCTTGAATTTGAGCTCTTCCCTGGTCACTTCTGAAGCAGCTAAACAAACTTCTGCCAGCCGTGTTTAGCAGCGGGGGAGGTCCTTGTGCATGTTGGAGATCCGTTGTTCACAGTTTTGACCTGTATACCGCAGGGGGACACTGCCTTCTAGAAACTTCAGTGCTAGGTCAGGCCAGCAGGTCATGCCGTCTGGTGGGTGAATGGGGTGGATGTGTTGATGTGTTTTCATATGGATGGAAAGGTAGCCATCTTGTCCAGTGTTTCCTTGGGAGACTGTTTGGGCTTGGGGTGGGCAGTGCAGATTTGTTCTGTAGACATTTTGGGGGTGCTTCTTACTGCTCCTCATTTTGTGCTCAAAATCTACTTCTCAGTCTCCTCACAAAGGAGTGGCCAGGTCCTCTTCCTCCTCCAGGAATATTCCAGAGATGGAATGAGAGAGAGAGAGAACAAAGCTCCCCTCAGAGCAGTTCTGAAGACAGTATTCTCAACAAGAGATGTTTGGAAATAAGTTTGGCTGCCTCCTTCCATCAGATTACTTTTAAGATGAGCAATGCAGGGACTGGGAGGTGGCTCACCCAGTAGTATTCACATGGGCGAGGACCCAGGTTCAAGTTCCCACCACCACGTGGGAGCACTGTGCCAGGAGATGTCACACAGTGGTGGAGCAGTGCTGTAGAGTCCCTCCTCTTTGTCTTTTTTTTTTTTTTTTTTTTAGAACTGATCAGCTCTTGTTTATGGTGGTGTGGGGGAAAGGGGGCTGAACCTGGGACTGTGGAACCTCAGGCATGAGAGTCTCTTTGCATAACCATTATGCTATCTACCCCCACCCTCTTTGTCTCTCTTCTGTTTCTTTCTGTGATTTGAAGGGGGGGGGCAGGCCAGCTGGAAGTAGTGGATTGGACAGGTACAAAGCTTCTGCAGCAAAACAAAAAGTTTAAGCTATGCACCACCAGTAATGTTTCATTACATTTTAGAGATTGTAATAATAATAGTAACAATGATGGTGGTGGTGACTAAAACTTTCTTTGGCTGTGTGTTTTTATTTTAAAGATTTATTTATTAAAGAGAGAGAGAGGAGATATAAAGAACCAGAATATCATTCTGGCATGTGTGGCATTGGGGATGGAACTCAGGACCTTGTGCTTGCAAATCCATTGTGCCAACCTGAGCAAACTCCTAAGCTGCTAGCTGTATCTTCTTGGAGTCTTTTGCTACTCAGAGAAAAAAGAGGGAGGAGGGTTCTACAGCAGAATTAAGGTAATAGGCTTTTATCAGCAAACTTCCAGCTCTACGTAAGTTCCCAATCTTCTATATTGCATCATATATGTTCTTGAAAGTGGATAAAAGTGGAACTTCAGTGACATCATTGCAAGGAAAAACAGGTGAGAGAGGTGTGACTAACCTTATTGTGGTGATCATGGAACAGTTCATTTATAAGATTTTTATTTACCAGAGAGAGTGTGAGCACAGAGCACTACTCTGGTATGTGGTGGTGGGATTGAACCGGGGGATTGAACCTGAACCCGAACCCTGGGGAGCCTCCAGCATGCACATCTGGGAAGCTGCTGCTGTGCTGTCGCCCTGCTCACTTAGCACTGTGTTCATTCTGTCCACCGTATATTACACACGTGCAGTATCAGCTATGTCTCTTTAAAGCTACCTTGGGGACCAGTCTGCTTCCTGGGCTCACAGTCTGAGGTGACCAGTGGTCAAGGTTGTCCCTGTCAGGTGGGTCCCCCGCATCCCCCCTCCCATGCTGGGCATCTGTCACCAGAGGCAGCCAATGGTAATTTCCACATTCTATGACCCTTGGCTGTCATCCCAGTAACCAAGAAGTCATAAGTCACTCTCTTTTCCTCTGTAAAATTCCACTTCTACCCCCTGCCCTTTGCAAAACCAAGATTTTTTTTTCCCCAAAACAATGAAAGCTGAATGAACATCTCACCCCCCTCGGCATAACAGCCATGTCTTTATTCTCCTGCCGGTTCTGAACCACCCCCCACCACCAGCACCACCTCACTACACACACCTAGCACTTGGGATCCGGGCAGTGAAGGGCAACTGGACCCCAAAGAACACAGGTGAAGAGCCCCTGAAAGTGAGGGCTTAGAGAGTTCTAGCTTGCACATAGCATCTAGAAAAAATGTAGCTAAACGCAGACCAACTGCTTTCTGTGTTCTTGGGAGAACCAGGGGGAGGTTGGTTTGAACAAGAGAGAAGGTGGGGGGGGGGGGGATAAGCGCAGTGTGGATTCTCAGCAAGTGACTGGTTTGGCCAGGCAGAAGGAGGCATGGGTCCACTGCACCTGGCTCCGCCCTCTTTTGCTTTTTAAAAGTATATATTTTGCTTTTGTCATGCTCTTGATTTACAAGACTATAAATTTATTTTTACAGTTTTTAAATATTTTGATAGAATAGAAAGAAATTGAGAGGGAGGGAGGGAGGGAGAGAGAGAGAGGAAGGGACCTGCAGTACAGCTTTATCACTCATGAAGCTTCCCTCCTCTGCAAATGGATAGCAGGGGCTTGAACCCAGGTCCTTGCACATGGTAATGTGTGTGCTCAACCTGGTCAACAGCTGCTCAGCCCTGACTATAAACACTTTAATCCAATTTCACACCTCTTCCAAATGTGTTACCATATTTGGTCCACCACTGAAGTGCCTATGTCCCTCCACCAGATTCAATGAGACATCTCTCCGCCACCCCCCAGCCTTCGCACCCCCACTACCTCCACCACTAACACCAGGAGGACCTCTGTAGTTCTGTAATGCAGCTCTAAAAGACTGTTATCATTTGGCTTTGTTCCCTTGCTTTGTTTCTTTACATGCCCCCATGTGAGGAACATCATTCAGTATTCTCCTTTTACAGAGTAGTGGCAGTGAATTCCTTTAACTGGTGTTTGTCTAAAAATCTCTTTATCATGCCTTCAGATCTGAGTGGTAACCTCATTGGGTAGAGTGTGCTTGGTTGAAGGTCTTTCCCATTCAAAACTTTGAATCTGTATGATCTGGGAGGTGGCACAGTGGATAAAGCATCGGACTCTCAAGCATGAGGTCCTGAGTTCAATCTCTGGCAGCACATGTGCCAGAGTGATGTCTGGTTCTTTCTCTCCTCCTATCTTTCTTATTAATAAATAAAATATTTTTTTAAAAAACTTTGAATCTCTCTTTCCAGTCCTTTCTGACCCGTAGTGTTTCTGTAGTTAGCTGATGGTCTTAGAGGCTGTCTTTATAGGTGACTCTGATTTATTTATTTATTTGTCCTACTGCTCTTAAGGCCCTGTCTTTGATCTTTGCCATTTTTTTTCTTTGATCTTTGCCACTTTGCCATAAGATGTGGCTTAGCATGTATCTGTTTAGGTTATTTCATTGGGAATTCTTTGAGCTTTGGCGTCTCACTTTTTTGTCTCTTTCCTCACTTTGGGTGAAATTCTCATCTGTTCTGGTTGTGAGCGATTTTTTTCTTTAGTGTTTCAGAGAGAGAGAGAGAGAGAGAGAGAGAGACCAAGGAGAAAGAACAAACAAACCCAGATTGAACCCAGAGCCTCATGCAGGCAAGTCCTGCTTCTTAAGCGATGTCCCTGACCATGTCCTTCTTTTTTTTTTTTTAAATCAATGCTGGATTTTGAACCCAGGACCTCCTTCATTTCAAGCTTTGCTGCTAAGCTCCCTCCCTGGCCTTGCCTTGGTTTGGTAAGGACAGTGCTGGCAGACTTTTCTCTACTCCCCGTGGTGAGGCCAGATCTTCATGTGCCTGCAACTGACAATCGCTCTACACCCAGAGAATTGAAGTCTTCCAGTAGCCTGGGCACTTGGAGTGTGTTATTCTGACCAGTTGGTGCCTCCCTGTATGTAAAAAACTGTTTCAAGCCAGGAAGGTGCAGAAAAGGGTGAGAAATAAACTGTAGTTCTTGCCCCTGGGATGTAGGGCTAACCTCTATGTGTAAAAATTGAAAGAGCACAAAAGCTAAGTCATTCTGCTCAACACGGCAAGAGGTTTTGCAAGGCAGAAACACAACTCTTGGCCAACAGGGCAATACGGATGGTAAATGCCACTGAGTAAGGAGTAGAGAAAGCTTTCTGTGGATTGCAGTGGTCTGGGAAGAGGACACAGCTGGGTTGCCTTGTCTTTGGATAAGATTAAGAAGCAACAAAGGCAAAAGCAGGTCAGGTGGAGAATGGTGCAAGAGGGTAGAGGAAGAAAAGGTTAAGAGACACATGAAAAGTGGTGAATGTGTAGACCAGATGAGAGCAGCATGTCAGCAACTTGGAAGGGAAGCCAACCAGGGAGTTGAACTCAGAAGGTGAGAATGCTGTGTTAGTGCCTCAACCGACCCCTCAGAAACTAGGGGTTGTTGTTGCAAGTTGTGTTGGGAGAAGGAATGACACACTCTTCTGGTGAGTGAAAATGGGCCAATGAAAGGTGCTCAGGCAGACCAGATACCTTGTTTGTTTTCATCCCACTAGGAAGTGACAAGTGTTTTAGTTCTGGATGTAGCCGCACCAACAGAAATAAGGAGGTGGATCCAAGACGAAATTTGTGGAGACATACCCATAGGGAGCAAAGAAGCACCATCAAAGATAAATCCACCATGTTGATGCCTATGTGACCAAAAAGTAGTTTATGAATGGGAACAGGGACATTGGGCTGGAAGAGGAGGTGGCTAGATTTTTAGAGAGTGATAAGGAGTCCAGCTTTGGTAGATTGTCTCTGATGTGCCTCTGAGGAGGTAGACATAACTTACCGGAAGGTCCTAGGGGGAACCTGGCTCATGATACACATGTGGCATTACCCCATGCACGTGACAGCTTCCACTGTTGGAATGGATGTCACCCTCCAGAGAAGACATAGTCCAGATGATGGGAAGGACATACATTTTTTTAAATGTATTTTTTAATATTTATTTATTTATTCCCTTTTGTTGCCCTTGTTTTTTGTTGTAGTTTTATTGCTGTCTTCGTCATTGGATAGGACAGAGAAAAATGGAGAGAAGAGGGGAAGACAGGGGGGAGAGAAACATAGACACCTGCAGACCTGCTTTACCATTTATGAAGCGACTCCCCTGCAGGTGGGGAGCAGCGGCTCGAACCAGGATGCTTAAGCCAGCCCTTGAGCTTTTGTGCCACCTGCGCTTAACCCGCTGCGCTACCGCCCAACTCCCAGGACAGACATTTTAAAGGAGGAAGAAGGAAAGAAGCCCTCCCACCCTTCCACCACCACTGCTTAGCACACAGTGTGTGATCCGTTACCAGGGCTGCTGGTTACAGATTCACAAATGCACAGATAAGAGTTTCTAGAAGGAAGCAGCGGTCAGCAGTGTCAGATATGAGGAGAGGGTAAGGAGGATAGGGGCTGAAAAGGGCCACTAGGCAAGGCACTTAGGATGCTAGTTACCTTTACAAACACAGCTCCATAGTGTGCAGATGCGTTTGGGGACAGGGTTACTGCGAGGCTCAGAGAAAAGGGAGAAGGCATTGACTAGAGGGGAGAAGGAGGGAGGAATGTCAATGGGAGAGCAGTGTGGCTGGGACTTCCCTGGCCTCTCTAAACTGGGAGATTGAATATGCACACACATGCACATGAAAAGAGAAAACAGAGAAATCAGGTCAGTGATTCATTTGGCAAGACTTAATTATGCATCTTCTTAGGGCTTGGGCCCAGTTAACTGGAGGAAATTAAGATTCATGGGGGGGGGTTGGGTGGTGGTGCATCTGGTTAAGAGCACATTACCAGGTTTGAACCCCTGTTCCCTTCCTTCACGAGCAGTGGAGCAAGTACTGCAGGTGTCTTTCTGTCTTTCTCCCTCTCTGTCTCCCTCTCCCCTCTCAGATTCTCTCTGCCCTATCATATAAATAAATAAATAAGTGTCATAGGAGGAAGAGAAGACTGTGGTGGAATTGAGGTTCCGAAGAGCTAGAAGGGGGGGACACTTTGGATTGGGGGTGCTCATGGTGTGTTTGTGTGTGAAGGGGTGGAGAGGTGCCTCTTCCTCTGAAAGTGGAAAGAAGGAATGAGGGAAGAGAGTGGGCATTGATTCAGAAGGGGTTGGAGGTGAAGAGAACAGAGCTGCAGAAAGCAAGGTGCCAGCCTCCAGTTTTCTAGACAAAGCAGAAGGTGGGTCCTCTGGTGAGAGAAAGAGTTCATGGGGTGACAAGAAAGATGCTTGACGGTCACTGTGGGTCACACTGGGAGGTCAGACACTCGCACACTGGGATGCTTCTCAGAACCCCTCTTTGTCTGTGCTCCTGTTAGAAAGGTTTACTGAGTATAGCTCAGAGGTGGGGGTGGGGGGGTACTCACTTCTCCGTTTACCTTGAAGGACTTAGCCTTCATCACCCTCTTATCATCTTGCCTTAACACTTCTTCTGTAAACTTGGTGTCTGTCCCCAGTACCACCCTAAGGATAGATCACAGAGCCGTTCCCAAGCTGTGGTCTGTCTATAGATTTCAGAGTCTTATCTGAACTGCCAGGGGAGGTGTTGGTATGAAAGCATAGGGCTCTGCAGGAAAATTTATCAGGATGTGAATTCAACAGAAGGAGGAGGTGACTGGATCCCAGGAATGACCTTACCCTGAGTCAAAAAAAAAACAACACAAACTGATAACAGTGTTTCAGCCCGTGGGGCCAAATGGATAGAATTTGAGGTGATTGCACTGAGTGAAACCAGCAAGGAAAGGATAGACAACCACTGCACTCATTTATGGAAAATAGATAAATGAAGACAAACAAGCCTACAAAGAACAATGGCCAAACTGAATCTTGAGCTCTGTGAAAGCCATAGTGGTTATCAGAGGGAGGGTGGGTGAAGAGGTCTCTAGAGGGTGGGGAGGGAAAGCATGGCAGAGACATTAGATGGGGGTATCCAGCCAAGTGCAGACCCTACTGGTGTGGTTTCTAGAAGTGGCAAAGAATTAGTGGTTTTCCTGGGACCTTGCTGAGCATAGGAGGCTTCATAATTGGCCCTTGCCTGGGGAGTGATCCCTGGGACACATGGAGCTGACAGGGTCTGTGATAAGGACTAGCCAGCCACATGGGACAACTAAGTATGTCACAGCTCATTGTGTTAACATGGGCCACCATGTGAGGACTGAGTAAGAGCCCAGCTCTGCTGCAGGTACTGAGTCGAGTGGTAATAGTCTTATTCTGTGTCTGAATGGTGCTAGTGCCTTCGGCTCCACTCTGTGGGGCTCCTACCTGATCTGGGTGCCAGGCAGGAGACAGGAACTGCTCAGCCCCACAAACAGAGCAGCCTGAATGTGCTGGGTAGAAGAGACTTCCCTTTCCAACCTTGTTTTGACGTAGAAGGAACAGACTTTTTTTTCCCTTTCTGTCTGCTAGGGTCTTACACCTGCCTGATTCCATTACTCCTGGTGGAATTTTTTTGTTTTTAATTTCAGGTGGGGAAATAGCTTACTTGGGTAGCGTGCTGCTTTGCCATGTGTGTGACCCAAGTTCAAGGCCAGCTTCAAACCAATTGAAGGAAGCTTCAGTGCTGTGGTCTCTTTTGCTCTGTCCTTCTGTCTAGGAAAAAATAAATAAGTGGTCTGGGAGGTGGCGCAGTGGATAAAGCATCAGGCTCTCAAGCATGAGGTCCTGAGTTCAATCCCTGGCAGCACATGTACCAGAGTGATGTCTGGTTCTTTCTTTCTCTCCTCCTTAATTAATAAATAAAATCTTTAAAAATAATAATAATATAAAATTTTCAGATGGAGGGGCTGGGCAGTTGTGCATTTGGGTGAGCACATATGTGCAAGGACCTAGTTCAAGCTCCTAGTCTCCACCTGCAAAGGGGAAGCTTCATGAACAATAGAACAGTGCTGCAGGCCTCTCTCTCTCTCTCTCTCTTTCTCTCTCAAATTCTCTCTGTTCTATCAAAGTGGGTGAAGAGAGAGAGACAGAAAGACAGAGACCACCCATGGCACCATTCCATCAGGCATGGAGCGTCCCTGTTCTCACACATGGTGTTCCATTCCACAAGGCAGCTGAGGGGTGGGGGTTGAACACAGGTCCTGGGTGTGGCAAACGGCATTCTCCCTGTGGGCCACAGGAGAAGAATATTCCAGATGAGGACCGAGGCACCCTAGAGACTCACCCCCTCCCCTTGCCTCTCCCCACAGGTATGGCCTCCCACATGCAGGTCCTCTCCCCTCACGCCCTTCAGTCAAGTGCCTTCTGTAGCGTGAAGAAGCTGAAGGTCGAGCCCAGCTCCCACTGGGACATGACCGGCTACGGCTCGCACAGCAAAGCCTACGGCCAGAGCAAGAACGCACCCCTGCCACCGCCCCCACCGCCTGCCGCCCCGCTGGGCCCCAACCCCAGCCTGCCCCCCTACGAGCAGACCATCCTCTTCCCGGCGGGCGCCGGCCATCTGCTGGTCACCTCAGCCAGCGGCGCCCCCTCGGGCCCCGGCCACAACCTGATGCGCCGCAGCACCGTCAGCCTGCTGGACACCTACCAGAAATGCGGCCTCAAGCGCAAGAGCGAGGAGCTGGAGCACACGGGCAGCGTGCAGCTCATTGAGGAGCACGGCCCTGCCGCGCACAACGCCGCCAGCGGGGCCACGGTGGCCACGGCCGCCACGTCCACGGCCACGTCCAAGAACAGCGGCGCCAACAGCGAGGGCGACTACCAGCTGGTGCAGCACGAGGTGCTGTGCTCCATGACCAACACCTACGAGGTGCTGGAGTTCCTGGGTCGCGGCACCTTCGGCCAGGTGGTCAAGTGCTGGAAGCGGGGCACCAACGAGATTGTGGCCATCAAGATCCTCAAGAACCACCCGTCGTACGCGCGCCAGGGCCAGATCGAGGTGAGCATCCTGGCGCGTCTGAGCACCGAGAGCGCCGACGACTTCAACTTTGTGCGGGCCTACGAGTGCTTCCAGCACAAGAGCCACACGTGCCTGGTGTTCGAGATGCTCGAGCAGAACCTCTACGACTTCCTGAAGCAGAACAAGTTCAGCCCGCTGCCCCTCAAGTACATCCGGCCAGTGCTGCAGCAGGTGGGCACGGCGCTCATGAAACTCAAGAGCCTGGGCCTCATCCACGCCGACCTCAAGCCCGAGAACATCATGCTGGTGGACCCGGCGCGCCAGCCCTACCGCGTCAAGGTCATCGACTTTGGCTCAGCCAGCCACGTCTCCAAGGCCGTGTGCTCCACCTACCTGCAGTCCAGATACTACAGGTGAGGCCTGGGGGAGGGGATGGCCAGGATGCCTCTGCCTCCGGGAAGTCCTCCCGAGTGGACAGGTGGAGGAGGAGGGTGGGGTGGGGCCAGGTGTGAGGGCTCAGATGAAAAGTGTGACAAGATGGACGGGGGGCCTCTCGGAGATGTGCCCTCAGAGATGGAGAGAGAGAAATTCTCTCTCTGGCTGCGGATCTTCCAGGTCTTGAGGAAGCTCTGGACTCGGGGCCAGGAAGACAGGAAGGTGAGAGAGCCTTCGTTGAGGGGGTAGCGAGCTTCCTCCCTTCTCCTGGGAGACAGGGATGGACTTGGCATCTGGCCTAGCCCTGTGCATAGGGCTCTTGAACAGCAGCCTCTTGTGCAGAAGGTTCCAGATCCTGCCTGTCAGCTCGTGAAAATTGCCCACATTCTTCTTCTAGCGTTTGCCCTTCTTCTGTAGCCAGTCAACAGCAAAGCTGTCAGGAGCTGCTTGTTGCTGGCTTCTAAAGTGACTGGGATCCATGTGGATTCAGTCGGCTAGGAAGGATCATCAGTTTCCCCAATGAATGGGTACTCACGGGATGCACCACGAGAAGGTCAATCCAATGCAGCCCATTGCCCATATGGGGACCCAGACTTGAGTCCCCACAAGCCAAATGGACATCTCTGTCTGGGTGTCTTTATTCCTCATTCATTGGCTGGTTGACAGAGCTGAGGCTCCTGTGCATCCAGTTTCACTGCACTGGGCCCCTTTTTCATGGAGAGCAAGCAATATCACAGCACAGAGCTCCATCAGGTGCCTTAGCACCTCCCACATGGTGTCGGGGCTCACAGCTAGGTCATGTGTGTGGCAAGGCATGCACGCTACCTGCTGAGCTGTCTCTCTGGCCCTGGCTGAGTATCAGTAATGTTTCCTCCCTGCTTTTCAGTAGTTCCCCTCAGATGCCTCACAAGCAGTGCAGCATGTCTGCAAGCATCTCTCTCCCTCTGTCTCCTCCTGCCCTCTCAATTTCTCTCTGTCCTAGCCAATAAAATGGAGGGGAGGGGGATGGCCACTGGGAGCAGTGCTGACACCGAGCTCTAAGATCACTCTGGTGACAGTAACTAATTAAATAAAATAAATGGCTTCCCTCTGGGCTGCCTGGGCCAGAGAGACAGGACTTAGAAGGACCAGCCTTTGCCAGAACCCATCCTCTGAGGGTCCCTGTCACCCCCCCCCACCCTAGAATGCTCATTTTCACAGCCCGTACCTGCCTTCAGTGGACCAGAATTAAATGTCTCCCACAGCCTGTCCCACTGAACGTGTGTTTAGAGTCCAACCTAAAGAGGTGTTGGTCCTTGGCCTTTGTGAGGGGTGTGGGGGGGAGCAGGGGGTTCTCAGCTGTCCTCTGTTGAGGGCCTGCTGCTCTCGGTGGCAGGCCAAGTGATGGGCTTCACGGGCGGGTAACAGAGACGCAGAGACAACGGCTGGGCAGGGAAGCTGTATTTCTTTATTCAGGAACAACGATTCATAAACTAAGACAAACTAATCACCAAACAGAACTCTGCTGCCTCTTTTCTCCCATCAAATCACCTGCCTCTCAAGTCTGGGGGTATGGAAGCATCACTTAGAGGATGGTCAGGAGCAGAGATGACCAGGGGCTGAGAGATAGCTCATCTGGTGGAGTGCATGCCTTACCCTGCATGACCTCCCAGGTTTGGGCCCCTGACACTGCACAGAAGCATCATAGCACTGGGGGAAGCTCTACAGTAGTTTGCCTGCCTCTCTCTCTCTCTCTCTCTCTGGAATTAGAAGGATAATAAAGTCCCCCAGGAGCAGTAGAATGACATATACATGAGACCCCAGGTTCACAGAAATAGAGCACAGGTCTCCACTGAAGTCTTGCCTTGGACCCAGAGCCCTGGAGTCCCCATTGTGCTGCCTGGAGGAGATGTTTGCAGCCACTACACACACACACACACACACACACACACACACACACACACACACCCTGCAAGAATCTGAGGTGTGCTATGCAGGAGCCCCTAGGCCCACTTTTGAAGAAATTAGAGTGGAGGAAAAAGGATGTCCTTTCTGGAGTTCCTTCCAGGCGCTGCCTCCCTGCCCAGGCCAACTCGATTTTGCAGCAAGCTACATATGTTCTTGCTGGGATATTGTCCACACTCTATACAACCACAGATTAGAAACTAGGCCAAATACTCACTTCTCGGGCGAAAGCAGACATGCCATCCTGGTGAAGAACAGCCAGTGATTGAAGCATGTCTGCACTGGGCTACTCCGAAGGAATAGTTTTGTGTGAACTTAGAGACATTTAAGACCACTATTAGGATCCCCCCCCCAAAAAAAAAAATAAATATCCATAAAACATGAACATTCAGGCCATAAGGTTTGGCCAGTGATCATTTTGTGTGTGAGTCACCACACCAGTTTTATCTAGGACTTGGTTCCTGCACAAAAACTCCCCTGCTCCTAAAACCATTCTCCCCGCCCCCTTTTTCTCTGATAGATGCTGAGAACGAGAGGGAGAGAAAGGGAGAAATCTGCAGCTCTGCTTCACCACTCGTGAAGCTTCCCCCGTGCAAGTGGGGGCTGGGGGCTTGAACTTGGGTCCTTGCACATAGTAATGTGTGCTCTCTACTGAATACGCCACCTCTCAGCCCTTATCTATTTATTTTTAAACACTGCACCTATGTCCCCTGGAAAGTAGCAATTTCTTGTGGAGGGAAAAAAGAGAGAGTGGTATAGAGGGAGAGAGAATGACACTTGAAGCACTGCTCCCCCTCTACCCCACCCAGCCACTCAGTCACCTACTATTCCAGAATATTCTAACCCTCCTTGTCCGATGCCTCATGTAGCAGAGACAGTATTCTAGCTGGCTCCAGGGTTGTGGGAGGTGAGGTCAAGACTGTGTCTTCCTTCACTTCATCCCACCCAGTGGCCTCGGAGTCGCCCATGTGTGCTGGGAGTGGTCACAGGGAAGAGCACAGAGACACAACTTGGTCTCTGATGCTGAGCCATGACATTCTCTGTGGAGAGATGAAAAGACACTCAAAACAGCCTGGCTGAGAGTTTTGCTGCTCTGACACTGAGAATGTTCCTTCACTCAGCAGACACTTGCTGTGGCTCCAGAGGACCAAGGAGGAACAGAAGCAGCTAGTGAGACTTGGGTGGGCTAGCAGGGGAGGTTGTGGGGCTTGGAATATTTGAAGCTGAGGGGAAAGACTCTTGAAAGCAGTTGAAAACCCATGTTGGCAAATCAGGATGCAGGAATCAAGGTCTTCCTGTGGAAACTTTCCCCCAATATTTGTTATTATTTTTTCACTTGATAAGACAGAGAAAAACTGAGAGGGGGAAGAGGTGATAGGGAGAGAGTGAGAGTGAGAGACATCTGCAGCACTGCTTCACTATTCATGAATTTTCCCCCCTGCAGGTGGGAACTGGGGGCTTGAACCCCTGGGTCCTTGAGCATTGTAAGGTGTGTGCTCAACTAGGTACACCACTTCCCAGCCCACATGGAAACTTTCATGTGAACTTAAAGGACTTGAATTTAATAATAATTCAATGATATCAAAGATGTTGATGCAGTGAATCCATTGGAATGGCCAAAAGAAAAGACTTGAGAGCCCAAAAAGGGAAGAGGTCCCAGATTATAGGCACGAGGGGTGGGGACCTCCAGCCCCAAGATAAATGTGACCACTCTTCATTCTTGCAACTTTGCGGGGGCTGGGACTGCAGGCGGACTAGAAGGGAACCCTCGTTTATCTCCACAGCACCCTTCGCTTACTGGCTGTGATCTGACTGACACACAGCTATCAAGCACCAAGCTTTTGAGGGCCTGGATGAGCAGAGAGCCTTCTGCCCCAGCCTGGCCCCTGGCCCTCCCACTGAGTGAGTCACAGTTGATCCAGTGCCACCCCAGCATCTGGATTCCATTGTCACCAGGGCCTTTGTTCAGGAGGCCAGTGGCCGGGTCGTGTGGTTGAGCTATGGTTGGGGAAGGCTGCTCTGCTGGCCTGTTAGTCCAAGCTGGGAGGCCTCCACAATCAGCAGCAAGCATGGCCTATTCTAAACAACGCTAGAATTTAAACTTGCTGCGAAAAAAGGGGGGGAGACATAGCTTTATAAAGCCACAGATGCCAGCAGCAGGCTCAGAAAGCGTGTAACCAGAGCAGATTATAAAGTATCAAGTGCGTCCGGCCTGATGCCAGATTTGGCTGGAAAGAAGCGCTCCCACGGCAACTGCATGGCAGGTATCAGCATTTGGAAGAGTCTTTTGTTACGAGGTAGGACACCAGCGAGAGGTGCTGGTTTCCACTGAGAGGGATTAAGTGAAATGTCCCACCCCATGACAGACTTGCTCGCCCAGGCAGATGGGTGCACACTTAAGCCAGTGCTGCTTTGCAGAGAAGCAATGATTGGATGAGTGCTCTGGCCCTGAGCTTGTCTCTCTGTTTTTCCTGTGCTCTAGGTCTCTAGGACCTTGAGCTGCGCAGTATGTCATCTGAAATTAAAATGTCCCTTAGTATGCACCTCTGCCCACGAGCTCCAGGCCTTCCCCCACACATCACATACACACACACGCACACGCGCGCACACACACACACACAGAGTCAGCACAGGATTATACATGGGAAAAGCTCTCAGACATGTGCGCTCATGCACAAGGGTACAAGCATGTTCAAAGACACTGCAATATCTCATGCCCTCAGAGATCTGCATCAGCCCCAGCCCCCACATACCCACCCAGAGCCCAGGTGCAGAAGAAGCAGGGAGGCCCCCAGAAACATGGCCCAGTTTCCTGCCTTGTTTCAGAGCTATTAACTCCCTGTCCCTAAACCTGAAGGCAGGACCCACACGGTCTCAAGTCATTCTTAGAGTAAGAGCTGAGGCCTCTCAGCCTCCATGTCTCAGCAGGCGCTTATTAAAAATGGAGGTTCTGGGAGTCGGACTGTAGCGCAGGGGTTAAGCACAGGTGGCGCAAAACCCAAGGACCGGCGTAAGGATCCCAGTTCAAGCCACTGGCTCCCCACCTGCATGGGAGTCGCATCACAAGCGGTAAAGCAGGTCTGCAGGTGTCTGTCTTTCTCTCCCCCTCTCTGTCTTCCCCTCCTCTCTCCATTTCTCTCTGTCCTATCCAACAACGAAGACATCAATAACAACAACAATAATAACTACAACAATAAAACAACAGGGCAACAAAAAGGGAAAATGAATAAATAAATATTTTTTTTAAATGAAGGTTCTTTGGCTTGCTCTCTGGGGGCATCAGAACCAGGTGACATTCATTTAAACAAGCATCTCAACTGAGTTTATTTTTCTTTAAATCACTTCATTAAGGCTGGGGAAATAGCATAATGGTTCTGCAAAAGACTGTCAGGCCTGAGGCTCTAAGGTCCCAGGTTCAATACCCAGCACCACCATAAACCAGAGCTGAGCAGTGCTCAAGTCTTTCCCTTCTCTTATTAAAATAATAATTAAAAATATGTAAGAAATAAATCACTTTGTTAAAGGAGGGCTGGCATTCAAAAAGCTGTCTGTATTGAGTGAGGAGTTTGGAGATTAGTTGACTGTACCCATGAGAAACACTGGAACTAGGCATGGGGGCATGGGCGGAGGTAGGGAGCATGGATCACCAGCAGTAGTGCACCAGACCCTCACACCCCAGGTCCCAGAGGTCCCAAATTCAATCCCTGGCGCCTCCTTTTGTCAAAGCTGAGTAGTGTTTTTGGTAAAATAAACCCTTAAATTAGTTTGTCAAAGAAACTAAATTCTCATCACGTCACAGTGTAGCTTAAGCCCTAAAATTTCAGTGTTACAACTTAGTGTTTTCTTTCTCTTTTTGTTGGGGGGGAGGGGGCTGGTGGTGACAGACTTCAAATTATACTGTGGGACCACCCATCCTTGTGCAGTTTATTCCAATGATGCCAGCGCATCAGGCTTATATAAACTGGAAGGGGTGGGGCTGTTTATGCAAATGAGGCATGCCGTTCTGATTGGTGGGAAGTTTCTCAAATTGTCATTGATTGGCCAATCCTGAAAGGTCTCAAGCTTGTGGACATGGCTCTGCAGTGGTGGCCCCCTGGACTTGATACACGCACTGGTTGTAGTAGACCTGTGGGTAGAGGTCGATGCACTGGCCTCGCTTTGCTGGCTCTTCTGGCTCTTTGGTTCACTTGCACGTCCTGAGCTCTGTTGGTCTCCCCGGGAAGGATGGGGTGCTTTCCCATTCTTCTTCTGCAGGGTTCAAGGGGGGGGGCGCGGAGTGGCTCTGGGATTGTGCTAAAAAACTGGAAATGGTGAATCATCATCTTACCTCTGACCCCCAGCGTCGTTTTTATGTGGCTCACCTGTTAGCTAGAAGAGGGGCTGGGATCCAAGAGAGAACACCGGAACAAGGGAGATGCCTGAGGGCCCTACAAAGGAGTGTGGCAGAAATGGAGATGAAGTCTCTTCTTTCTCGTGTCCTTGTTCATGCTCAGAAAGTGCTACAGGTGTCAATTCCCTGTGGTCCCTTTGTTGAGAGAATGAATGAATGAATGAATGATACCTGTGTCCACTATGTCTGTAGGGCAACTCCCACTGTCCACTTCAGACACCCCCCCCCCCTGCCCCACTGCTACCAGTCTTTCACACAAGCCCTTGCTTTGTTCACCTAAAGTATGGGCCCACAGCCTGGGGGGGGGGGCATCTTTGAACCCTCCGTTCTAGCCCTCTTATACATACACAGAGGTTACTTGGGAAACATACACATCTCACCAAGATTGTTCCTTCCCGGCTTGCCTTGCCACCTGTGAGATTTCCATTTCAAACCTGAAGACAGCTGACTCGGCTTTTAACAGATTAGTTTCCTGCGATCCGCCAACAGCTGTCATGCCCCGTTTATACCTTTGCAGAAAATGAGAAGTGACGCCCCTGGGTTGAAGAAGGCTGAGCACAGAGTGATGAGAGAGTCTGAACGAGGGCAGACAGTGCCCTCCTCTGGGTCTCCAGCCTCTTAGCTGACTCTCGCACAATATGTGAGGAAGCCAGTGTGTGTGTGTGTGCTGCCTGTGTGTGCACACGTTATGGACACGAGACACGTCCTCCCTCACCTGGAAGATCTTCTTATTTCCCTTATGAGAGAGAAACCAGAACACTACTCAGCTCTGGCATATGTGGTGCCAGGGATCAATCCTGAGGTCTCACACATGCAGGTCCTGTACTCTGCCCTCCGAGCCTCCTCCAGCTGCCCACATCAATTCCCATCACCTTATTGAACAAAGATTTCCTGCAGGGAATAAGACTAGTGCGATACCAGCTGTTATTTCCATTGCTGCCACTGTTGACTCATTTTTCTTGTTCTGTGTCATTGTCAATGATTCCTACATGTGGGTTTGAATACTGGACCTGCAACTTTGGAGCTCTGTGGCTTCGGGTAAGTTCCCAAGCCTTTCTGAGGTACACAGCTCCTTTCCTTTACAAGGGAAAGATGACAGAAGCTCCTGGGATTGCTCCAAGGTCTGTGTGTGGCTCTCCAAGCACCATGCCTGGCCCAGTCACTGTATTGTTAACTATCTCATACTCTCCCTGGGCTAGCTTTACAGCCTGTGTCTGTCCCAGCACTTGTCTAACCCAGTGTCATCATTAGCCCGGCATTGTGTGTGTGTGTGTGTGTGTGTGTGTGTGTGTGTGTGTGTGTGTGTACATATTGATGTGAGTTGTGTTAGACATGTGGTGCATGTTGGGTGTGAGTGTGATACAGGTCTGTGCTATAAATGTGATGTTCACATAGGTATGTAAGTGTTTGGTGTCTTTGTTGGCTTATGTATTCTGGAGAGATTGTGTGTGTGTTAAATATTGGATCTGTGTGTATACCAGTGTATGTGTGTTGGTGTGTGTATGTCTTGGATATATGTGTGTGTTGGTAGGAGTTTGTTCCTTATGTGAGATGTGTGTTGATATGTTTATACAGTGTGTATATCACCCTGGGTGTGTTGAGTGCTGTATGTGTGTTTGGTGTGTTGGATGTGTGGGTATTGTGTGTTGGCATGTGTACAGTGTGTTTGTGTGTGTTGTATATATGTGTTAGTACATTCATGTTGGTATGTGTGTTCTCATGTACGCATTATGTGTGTTGGTGTGTGTCTACTTGCACATGTGTGTTGGTGTGTGTGTTGCTGGGTGTGATGGTGTGTATGTTGGTGTATATGTCTTGATGCATGTGCAGTAGGGGTGTGTGTTTATGTTGGTGTGTGTTGTCATGTTTACAGTGTGTACTGGTACAGGTGTGCTGGGCATGTGAATCTGTATGTAGTGTGTGTTGGTGAGGGGTGTGTGCTGGCATCTGTGTCGGGTGTCTTGTAGGTGTGTGCTATGGGTGTTTGGTGGCAGACGACCCATGGACCCCAATAATTCCCTTCAGCCCCCCCTGGTTTGGGTTCATGTGACTAGGCAAGTGTCTCACACTTGCAGACAGGTGTATGGGAGCAGTGCCCACAGAGCAGACATCTTTTGGTCAGAGCATCAGGGACAAGCTGGTGGTGTCACTCGTCGTGCACTAGCACCACCCCCCCTCCAGCCTCTTCTCCCCACTGGCCGTATGTTAAGGCTGAAACCAGCAGGTGGAAGCATGCCAAGTGTGAGCCCCAGAACAGAAACAAGCCTGGCATGAGGGGACATGTTCTCATCTGGGGCAGTGAGGCCCTCACCTGAGCAGCGGAGGAGAGAAGGCTTTGCTTGTCCTGGTACTGGTGGCAGTGGCCCCACCACCAATCTGTAAATAAGTGAACAACAAAATTAAATGAAAATGGGCAAATCTCTTGCTCCAGGCCTGTTAGGAAGCCATGGATCATCTGAAGCCCTCTGGCCTTATCCTGCCTCTCTCCTTCCGGATTTTATTTGTGTTGGGCTGAGTTTGGGTGAGTTTGAGATAGCTGTGTTCATCCTGGAACAGGGTGGCCGTCAGGGCAACAGCCTTTTCTGGAAGTGACCAGACGGGGAAATCTGTGGAAACCCTTTAGGGAATAAACAGCTACAAGTGGCGGAAGCGTGGGTGTGTGTGTGTGTAGTTTATGGGTGGTGTCCTGTACCAATCAAGGACTTGGTCTCTGAAAATCAGGGACAGTGGCCACTAGCCTTCAGAAGCCCAGAAAGGTCAACTCTGCATGGAATTAGGCCTCCTGTTTATGGTGCCTGTGGGCTCTCTGACCATGGCACGACCTGGTGTGACAGAGCATTAGCATCCCCCAAAATAGCCCCCGGGAAGCCAGCTTTGCCCTAGCTTTACTTACTTCGGGAAAGTGGCTGCTTTCAAAGGAAGGCTTTTGAACACACACACACACACACACACACACACACACGTACATACCAGGAGAAATGCTCCTACCTTGCCCTCTTATCTTGCCAGCCTCTGAGTGATGGTCCCTGGGGACCCTGCATCCACATGACCCAGGCCCAGCTCCCCGAGAACTGGCCATGATCCAAAAGCACAGAGTGCCCCTTCCTCCCCTTCCCCACCCACAGGAGCTTTTCAGTTGCTTCCTTGGAAAAACCCAGAGACTCAGTCCTTTCACTGTCTAGAGTCGCTGGTGGAAATACAGGGCTTGTTTTTGGTTTGGATTTATTTTTATTAGAAAGGAAGTGATGCTGGGGATTGAACCTGGAACCTCAAGCTTGTGAGTCCAGTGCTCTGATGCCGAACTGTCTCCGTGGCCCAAGATACAGGTTTTCCTGGATTCTCCTGCTAGTGAGCTTGGCCTGTCTTGTCTGTCTGCACCTGAGCTCATGACCATCTCGCCCCACTCTGCCCCTACCCCTACTTTAAACCAGCATCCGGGTACTGTGCTACCTCCCCTGCCTTTAGAGCTCCTTCTTTCTCAGCAAGCACTTCCTTCATGCCCTGCTCCCCAGCTCGGGTGCCTACATCCAGGTTCCCACACTGGAATTCCAAGTTCTGCTCCATAGACCCTAGCTGTCTCTGCTCCCTACTCTGGCCTCAGTACCCTCCCCCCCCCCAATCCTGTCTTGAGACCCACCCCATTACTCTCAACCCATCCCTCCTCCCCCACCCACAGCCTCCAAGCTCAGGTGCCAAGTTCAACATTCACAGCAGTGGTGGCTTCCCCCACCCCCCACCCCCACCCCGGCATCCTGCACTTGGGGTGATTAATGTCTCAGCAGTCACTTGGTCTCCAGGGAAATTATGTGCTCACTGGGGCCGGGGGCAAGAGGGGTGGATCTTAGACCCTGGGAGGGACCCGAGCTGATCTTATCTGCTGAGGCTATACAGAGCCGGAATAACCAGCTACCACTGACTCAGTGCACAACAGTGACGTGGGGACAGAAACCTGGGGCCTGAGACAAGACTGTAAACTCCTCAGCACACTGTTTCCTCTGTCTGTCGGGTCAAAAAAATGGCTGTCACCCAAAGGGTCTTGAGATGTGAGGTCTATGGCAGGTCAGCCTGGTGCAGCAAATAGGGAGCTGGCTGGCTCCACAGGAAGAGTGCAGGACTTGCAAGCAGGAGGTCCTGCATTTGGTCCCCAGCACAGCTCTATGCTGCTCTGGCCTTCTCTCTCCCTGTCTCCTGTGAAACAAATATAGTAAGTCTTTTTTACTAAACATTTTACCTCCCTTCAGATGCCTGTCAATATCTTGTGTATGGCAGAGTGAATGTGTTTTGGCGGCTGAGCTGTGGTACCTGGTTAAGCACACACATCACCATGGACAAGGACCCTGGTTCAAGTGCTCACTCCCCACCTGCAGAGGGGACGCTTTATGAGCAGTGAAGAAGGTCTATAGGTGTTTTCTTTCTCTCTCCCTCCCTCCCTCCCTCCCCCATCAATTTTATATCATATAAAATAGAAAAGATTATGGGGGGGATGGCTGCCAGGAGCTGTGGATTTGTAGTGCCAACACTGAGCCCCAGCGGTAACCCTGTTGGCAAGAAAAAAAAAAAAAGCATTCAGATGCTACCCATCTGCCCCTTCAGTCTTCTCTGCTCGTCTGCTCTGTGTGTGTATTGCGGCTGCATTCCAGCTCTGCGTTCTGCGCCTCTTTGCATCGGATGGGACCCTGGGGCTTGTGTGTGCTCTCTGACTGTGCCCTGGGTGATCATCCTGCCCAACCAGCGAGACTCGGAGTGTCCCTGGTGTCTGTCTCCATGACTGACATGTTCTCCAGACTTGGAGGGGAGCTGGGGGAGCAGGGAGCTGTGAAGGTCTGAGGTGTAACCAGGCCAGTTACAGGAAGGGGGGCTGAGAACTCCCCTTAGCTTCCCATGATCTGCAGAGGCCAGAGATCATGAATTTCAAGCTTGTTTGGGTTTTGTTTATAAAATAGCTACATTTGACACCTTTATATGTTGCCTATGGGAACCTAACACAGTGCCTTAGCCACTGGGGGAAACAGCTTGGCAGCTTGTCAAAATGTTAAGTGCAGGACTGCATACAATTCGGCAGTCCCACTCCTAGGAATGTACCCCAAAGAAGGAAAAAGAGATCCTTAGGGGCTTGTATGTGTGTGTTCTCCTCAGCATAGTTCACAGTAGCCATGGTGGAAACCACCTGTGTGTCCATCACTACAGCAATTGTGGATGACAACAGAATATTAGTCAGCCATGAAAAGGAATGAAATACTGACACTTGCCCTCATGTGCATGTACAACCAAGGTGTCATAATGCAGAGATAAAGAAACCAGAGAGAAAAGGCCATATATTGTGTTGCTGGCTTTACATGAAGTATCCAGAATAGAGTAATCCCTAGAGATAGAATACAGATTGGTGACTAACAGCAGCGTTCCTGAGAGGAAGCACTGAGTGGTGGAGGGGCTTCCTGCCCGAGACAGAAAGGTCTGAGGACTAGATAGAAGTTGTGGTTTCTTAGCATGAATTAACTGCCTGGGAGTCGTTTGCTTTGAAACGGTCTGCGTCTGGAGAGAGCCAGCTGGGTAGGGCACCTGCCTTGCTGTGGACATGACAGCATTCAAGGCCACGCACCACGTGAGAGGTGGTGCTCAGTCACAGCGGTGTCTCTCCCTGTCTCTGTCTTTCTCTCTGAATGAAAAGGAAGCATGGGGTAGGGAGACATCAAACATACTGGAGACCTTGCCTCCACAGAAAGTAGATAATAAACTAATTAATAAATAAATCAAGGGCCAGGAAATAGCGCACAGAGAGAGCACACACTTTGCCAACTGCAGTGGGCCTGAACTTGAACCCCTGGTCACCACATGCAAGCATCTGCAGAAGGGAAGCTTTGCAAGCAGTGAAGCACTGCTGTCCGTCACCCTCTAGTATTAAAAAGCTTGGTGTATTGCGCCAAAGTCAAAGACTCTGGGGTGGAGGGAGGGCTCAGGTCCTGGAACATGATGGCAGAGGAGGACCTAGTGGGGGTTGAATCGTTATGTGGAAAACTGGGAACTGTTACACATGTACAGTCTATTGTATTTTACTGTTGACTGTAAACCATTAATCCCCCAATAAAGAAATTAAAAAAAAAAAACCTGGAGAGAGGGAGTCCGGCTGTAGCGCAGTGGGTTAAGCGCAGGTGGCGCAAAGCACAAGGACCTGCATAAGGATCCCGGTTCAAACCCCGGCTCCCCACCTGCAGGGGAGTCGCTTCACAGGCAGTGAAGCAGGTCTGCAGGTGTCTATCTTTCTCTCCTCCTCTCTGTCTTCCCCTCCTCTCTCCATTTCTCTCTGTCCTATCCAACAACAACAACAACAATAATAACTACAACAATAAAACAACAAGGGCAACAAAAGGGAATAAATAAATAAATAAATATAAAAATAAAAAAAAAAAACCTGGAGAGGTGCAATAGTGCAGGCACAAAGGCCACCAAGAATCCTGGGAGCAATAAATAAATAACCGAACAAACTGGTTCATTTTACTCCATGGACAGTAAGCCGTACTTTGCCCCCTGTTAGAAGACCAAATGGAAAACAATGGGCCTGAGAGCAGGGGAGATAGCATAATGGTTATGCAAATGGAGTCTCATGCCGGAGGCTCCCAGGTGGCAGGTTCAATCCCCTGTACCACTATAAGCCAGAACTGAGCAGTGCACTAGTAAATAAATAAATACAAAAAGGTCAAAATTGTGGTATGGGACATGGTGCAGTAGATGAGGCATTGGGCTCTCAAGCATGAGGACATAAGTTCAGTCCCCAGCAGCACATGTACCAGAGTGATGTCTGGTTATTTCTCTCTCTCCTATCATCTCTCATGGAGCAATAAATAAAATCTTTAAAAAAAAAAAAAAAAGGTCAAAATTCACTAAAGTAATGGGCCCTGGAGGTGGCAGAGCACATGTGAGGCCCTGAATCTGACCCCAGACACAGTATTATCTGGATAACACAATGGTTTCTTTTATAACATGTGGATTTCATCTCAGTACATTGACTTTTGTTTATTGTGTGGAAAAGAGAGATTAGAGCACCATTCAGTCACTTGTGGTTCCAGGGATCAGGGCTGGTTGATAAATGCTCACAGGAGGCTGGGGAGATAGCAGAATGGTTCTGCAAAAAGACCCCCATGCCTGAAGCTCTGAGGTCCCGAGTTTAGTCCCCAGCACCACTGTAAGCCACAGCTGAGTAGTGCTCTGGGAAAAAAATTAAAATGAAAATAAAGATGGGTCTCTCTGTCTCTCTCCCGCTCTATCCCCTCTCCCCTTCAATTTCTCTCTGTCTCTATCCAATAAGTAAGATAAATTTTAAAACATTTTAAAAAACTTAAAAATGTAATGTAATAGAATATGTTCTTTCAGTGGCATTTCTGCTGTTCTCACGCAGGGCTGGAACTCCATAGTTGGGGGTTTGCCCTCCCCAGCCCCGCTAAGGAGCAGCTTTATCTGAGCTCCCTGAGGCCTGAGCGGAGGTTGGGGTGAGTGAGGTATTCACTCAAGAACTGCTGCTGCATCACAGGGCTCCTATGCTCATCCTGCCTCCTCCCTCCCAGCATTCCCCCCACCTCTTCTCTGTTGTATAATGAAGATGGTAACTGTTTTTCTCTTTTTTTTGGGGGGGTGGTGGTGGTGGTGTTACAGAAATGATCCCCAAAGCACAAGACTAGAGCCGGTTCTTGGTGGGAGAGAGGAGTTTTATTACACCGGTGTATAAGAGACTCCAGATCACTCCGGGAAGTTCTCCCCACACCTTGGAAAAACCCACAGTTTTATTGCAGTCGCCCTCCCCAAAGGGGCGGAGGGAGCAGGTTTATTTCACTATCACGAAGTAGGCAGAAACAGACAAAGGCAATCATTCACATAATTGCTATACATGCTTCTTATCTGTGGCCTTGGTATGGGCAGAGAAGGGGAGGCATAGTACCTGGTATGTATAAGTCCGGAGACAGCTGGATTCCTCCCTAGTCATCTTACCTTTTAACACCTAGCTCAGGAATGTGCAGGGGAGGAGGGGTAGCAAGTACAGCCACTGTTTTAGTTACCAGGAGAGCAAGCAAGCACAAAAGAAATACAGTCTTGGGCTCTGTCCCTATATCACAGAGGAAATGCAAATCTCTACCAGTCACGTAGATTAAAATGTCTACACAGGGTGAATGAGAAGAGTGTGCACTCTGTTCATCTATTTCCCATAACAGCTGAACCTTTCTTGTAAACAGTTTAGCATTCCTTAAGTATAGGACATACTTTAAAGAGCTGGCAAACCTGGGAGAAAAGCTCAATCCAGGGGAGGTTAAGCACACAGGTTACCAAGCACAAGGTTCCACGCTTCTCACCTACACAGAGGAAGCTTCACAAGTTGGTGAGGCAGGTCTGCAGGTGTCTGTCTGTCTCTTTCCCTCTCTGTCTCCTCATCCCATCCCCTCACAAATACTCTTTGTCCTATCAAATAAAGGAAAAAAATAAAACAACAACAAACAAACAAACAAAAAGAAAAACAGGGGAAGGGGAGGAGGATAACCAAAAAACAGTGGTGGATTTGTCATGGAGGCACTGAGCATGCACCTTGGTTGCAATAAAAAACAAATAATAAATAAATAAAATATTATTAATAATAATTAATAAATAAACGAAAAGTCTGGGCCCGCAGCTGACTGTCTGCCCTTGGGCAGGACCATCTCACCATGGTATGAAGACAGGAGGATTAAGTGAGACCCACATGTGCCATGAAACTGCACAGAAACTGTCATCTCAGGGTCTGAACAGTAGAGCACTCAGTGGAGCGTACACATAACCATGCGCAAAGACCAGGGTTCAAGTCCTGGATCCCCACCTGCAGGAGGGAAGCTTCACAGGCAAGGTAAAGCAGTACCTCAGCTCTCTCTCCCTACCTCCTTGATACCTCTCAATCTCTCTCTGTCCTGTCAAATAAATAATAAAATTTAAAAATAAGTGTTTCAGAAAAAGATCCTCTCACCCGAGAGAAAGAGGAGAAACCATGAGAGCCTGGCCCCGGGGCTCGAGGGTTCAGGGTGTGCTCTGTGGGCCTGTTGCACTCGGGACTCACACTATTGTCCCTGCTTGGCCACTTACAGGAAGTGCAGGGCTGGCAAAATAGCTCACTTGGACAGTGCTCTGCTTTGCCATGTGCAGATCCAGGCCCCCACCTTATTGAAGGGGCCTTCAGTAATGGAGTCTTAGAGTCTCTCACTCTTTCTGCCACTATTGAAAGGAAGGAAGGAAGGAAGGAAGGAAGGAAGGAAGGAAGGAAGGAAGGAAGGAAGGAAGAAGAAAGGAAGTGTAGAGAGACCATGTTTGGTTTGGTTTTATTAGAAACCACCTTCTCTGATCAATGGATTTCCTTTTTCCTCCTCCCCTCAATTACCAGGTAGATAGTCATTTTCCTTTCTGGGGTTGGGAGGGGGGGTTTCAGAGGAGAAGGAAGTTTGCATATTGCCATCTGTGTGTTTACATATCTGCTCCTACGCGCACGCGCGCGCGCACACACACACGCACACACACACACAGTCAACAGAAGCAGCCAGAGTTCAGCACACATCATGTACTAGGGCTTCCAGCCACCCTTCCTTGCTGGGGTGTCTGTGCATCTCAGTTCACTTCCCCCTTCTACCTGTCCTCCTGAGTTCTAAACAGGAGTGACAAGTCTCACCCAAATTCAGATTGGTTTTTACACCCTCTCGCCTCTGCCAAGTCACACTTAGCAGGTGAACATTATAAACAGGAAAGCAGGCCCTTCTCCAAGGGACAATCCAGCCCGGAGACTTAGAAATCTCTGTGACCAGAATGGCCTGGTGTCACATGGGGATAAGGTGTCATCCAGCCCCCGTCTTTGTGGCCAGTTCACGCCTCACTCCCTCCTCACAATTAGGAGATAATTTGTCCAGAACCTCACTCACAGGTTATTCTGTGATCGACTCTGTCTCCTTTTGAGGGCATGTCACTTCTCAGACTGACCTGTAGACCCACCCACTGGACAGCTCCAGTTTGCTCTGCTTTATATCCCACCCCACTTCTAGAATAAACATTTTAACATCTTCCAGCACAAATAAATACATCTCATCCTAACCACCGCCAGAATCTTCAGTGTGTGTGTGTGTGTGTGTGTGTGTGTATGTATGTGTTCCGCAGCCCCTTTCACTGCTGCAGCCTGAGATGGGTGTGGAGCCCCCAAGGCCTCCCTGGAGGTGGCCCCGACCTCTGCATGACCGACCAGTTTTCTCCAGGCCTGGCCCATCATCCTTGAGTAGCCGTTGCAATGGCCATTTTGATGGACGGCAGTCCCTGTGACAAGAGATAGTTTTAACATTAACAGACAGTATTCTTCTTCTTCTTCTTCTTTAAAATTTATTTATTCCCTTTTGTTGCCCTTGTTGTTTTATTGTTGTAGTTCTTGTTGTTATTGATGTGGTTGTTGTTGAATAGGACAGAGAGAAATGGAGAGAGGAGGGGAAAACAGAGAAGGGGAGAGAAAGACAGACACGTGCAGACCTGCTTCACTGCTTGTAAAGCAACTTCCCTGCAGGTGGAGAGCTTGGGGCTCAAACCGGTCTTTGTGCCTTGAGCCACGTGCGCTTAACCTGCTGTGGTACAGCCCAACTCCCCTTTCTTTCTTTTTTTTTCAGAACACTGGTTAGTTCTGCTTTATGGTGGTGCAGGGGATTGAACCTGGGACTTCGGAGCCTCAAGCATGAGTGTCTCTTTGCATTACCTTTATGGTGTTTATCCCCACCCAACAGCATTCTACTTTTTGTACTTTTTTCAGAATGGTGCCTCCTGGTGGTGCCCCTGCGCCAGAAGTGGTTCCCTGCACTTCCTGTGTGTGTTAGAGCTGAAGTATTGTTCTCCTTCTGGCTCACTGCTCTTCACAGTCCTCTCCCCACCTTACCTCTGCTCCCCTGTTGTCTTTCCCCCAGAGCAAAGCAACCACACTACCCTGCCTCCTCTCTTCTTTGTGTAGCTATGGGCAGCACCTACCCTTCAGGAATGGGTGGCCTGGCATGTGACCTTCTCAGAGCTGGGCAGACTGGAAGGTCATCAGCATGTGGCTCCAGGGACAACAGGTGATCAGCAGAGAAGCAGGGATCACCCCCTTCCATGAGCTCACAGTGGCTCTGTCCTGGGAGATACCCCTGTGGGCTGGGCCTGGGAGACAGTCTGGTCTATATGGTGGAGATGGGGCAGATCCCCTGAGCGAGGGGACAGCTCCTCACTGTCACCACGTCTAGTGCCTGTGGGAGGCAGTGAGTGCACGTGTCTCTGGACCCTATCAGGGAGGCAGGGCTAGGGGAATATATTTGTTTAATGACTCAGGAAGATCAAATGGATTTCTGCTAGCTGGAAATTAAATGGTCTCATTTCAGCCAGGTCAAAAGGAAACTTGAGAAACTGGGCAATGCAGAATAGCACTGAGGCTCCACCATCCTGAGTTACTCGCCAAATGAGGTGGGAGAAGTGTGGGCCTGCCTTCTCAGTTCCAGACTTTTCTCATTTTAGAGCTGGCTGCTTCAAGAAATGACCACACTCTTCATAGATGTCAAAATTGTTTTTAGCATTGGATTTTGACTCCTCTCATGTATTCATCCTGTGGAAAGCATTTATTGGGTGCCTACTATGTGTCAGACAGTGTCCTGTAGTGAATGCAGGTGTTTTTAGAAATGTTAGCATGAGTCACACAGCATAGGAGACCAAATGCCCTATGTGTAGAAGTTCACACAGTGACTAAAAGATCACCTCAGCACCATACCTCAAATGTTTTCTGGACAGAAATCTAACAAAACACAAGGGCACTTTGCCTCCTGATCCAGATGAAAGAACAAAGGGGAAATAGCTCTGACATTGAATAATTCTCTGGTAAGGGCAGAGGTCTTTAGTCCTTGAAATGAACAGCATTGTGCCCATTAGTGAGAACACTGAGTCTCAGAAAATCTCTTGCCAGGTAGCACAAAACAAGTAATTGTCCATGCTGGGATTTGAATAGCTGTTACCTCAAAGAACACACTCCGTCCACCCAAGGGTGTTGTCCCTGCAACTGACCCTTCCTTGGGGATGGAACGAAATGTGCACTAATAGAGATGAATGCACATAAATCCACTATTTAGATGTCTAATTATCTTTGCTGCAAAGCTAAAAGGCTCCCATTACCTATAACTGCTCAGTTCTTAAAACAATACAGCAAGAGCAGTGGTTTATTCTTCCTTTTTAGTTATCTGATGTGTTTATTATTAAGATTTATTGGGGAGTCAGGTGGTATTGCAGCAGATTAAGCGCAGGTGGCACGAAGCACAAAGACCGGTGTAAGGATCCTGGTTCGAGCCCCAGCTCCCCACCTGCAGGGGGATCGCTTCACAGGCGGTGAAGCAGATCTGCAGGTGTCTGTCTTTCTCTCTCCCTCTCTGTCTTCCCCTCCTCTCTCCATTTCTCTCTGTCCTCTTCAACAACAATGACATCAATAACAACAATAACAGCTACAACAATAAAAACAAGGGCAACAAATGGGAATGAGTAAATAAATAAATATAAAATATTTTTTTAAAAGATTTATTTAGTAACATGAGAAAGAAAGAACTAAGCATAGTTATGGCACATGCACGCCAGGGATTTAACTCAGGATTTCATACTTTTAGGTTCAAAGCTCCAGTGACTACACCACCTCCTGGGCTACCATCAGTGCTATTTTTAACCAGAGCACTGCTCAGCTCTGGCTTAGGGTGGTGCCAGAGATTGAACCTGGGACCTTGCAGTCTCAGATATGAGCATCTTTTGCATAGCAAAAAAAAAAAAATCCCTGCCTCTATTCTGGGCCATCTGTTGTCCCTGGAGCCACATGGCGTCTCCCTTCCAGTCTGCCCAGCTCTGAGAGGGTCCCATGCCAGGCCATCCATTCCTGAAGGGTAGGCACATCTCCTGTCTCCTGCTCCCCCTGCTCCTCCTGATTTTTTTTTTCTTTTCTACCAGGACTTCACACCTGTAAGATTCCACCAGTCCTCATGGAATCTTTTCTTTTCCCAGTTGAATTAAGCGACAAGGAAAGAGAAAGAGAAAGAAGGAAAGACCATAGCACCACTCTTGAAACTTCCCCTTTGCATGGTGCTCCTATGTAGTGGCCCTGGTCTTGAACCCAGGTCCTTGAGCATGGTAAAGCATATGGTCTACTGAGTGATTCATTCCCCAGGCCCTCAAGAGCTGCCATTTACTAAGTGCCTACTGTGTGCCAGAGCTTTAAATGAAGTGTGTCTATTTTGCACTACCCTTGTGGCTTGTTAAACCCCCATCTTATAAGTGAGGAGATAGGCTCAGAGAGGTTAAGGCTGTAGCTGCCCACAATCACATAGCCACTCAGCAAGAGGACCAGCCCTCCTTCCCACCACACACACGGTTCATACTTCCCCACATGTCAGTTCTCTGCCCTCCCAGGCCTCTTGGGTCACTGCCCTCAGCTGTCTGAGAGCCAGCTCCCTCCCCTGTGGAGTCAAGTCACCAGACTTGTTAGAGGTCATGAAAGAAACTGGCGTGAGAGCCACGGTCTGGATTCTAGCCCCAAACTGGACTTGTGACCTTGAGCAGTGCTTAGCTCCTGGAACTCTAGAACTCAGACTTCCCCGCCCGTGTTTCCCTGCCCAGGCCAGGCAGGTTCCACAGGTGGAAGGCCATCAGAGGCTGAATTGTTTGGCACAGACACATGCAGACTTATTTCTCTTTTCTGTGGTGCGTGTAGAGACTGCTCTGGCTAATATGTTGTGCCACCCCCCCCCCCCCTGGAGGGCCTTTTGGCATTTTATATATTCTTGGTCTGGAAGATCAATAGCACAAGTCCAGTCACTCCTGTGACACACAATCCCTGTTTTACAAATGAGACCAGAGTGTCTCTTTCGATCAGGACCATCATCCCAACCACAGGCAGAGCACTTGCAAATCCTCGGGATTGCTGTGGTTGCCCAGATGTGAGCTGGGGGTGGGGGGAGTGAATATGGGCACAGAGCCAGCTGCACGCTCTGGCCTCGCGAGTGCACGAGGCAGCTCTTGGCAAGAGTCGGGCTGCATAGACTTGACGTTAGTTACAACATCTGTTTGGTGCTCAAAGAGCTTTGAAGCTTGACTTCCCAGTTCTGGGTTATGTTCCAGGTCCTCAGCAAGGCTAAAATAACTCAACTCCAAGTGTTGTCAACTCTGTATGTCTCTCTGAAGAAGGAAATACTGTTCCAGCCACTCTGTGATCAGAAGTAGCAATGGACCGGTCATTTCTCTGAGCACTGTTCGTTTACATTTTTCTCTCCCTGCAGGTGGGGATTATGTGCTTGAACCCAGGTCCTTGTGCACTGTAATATGTGTGTTTAACCACCACCTGGCCCCATACATTTTTTTTCTCATACTTGAAACTGTTTATCATGCAATTTTATGTAAATAAAATATAAAAGCTGTTATGTAGGAAGGTATATCAGTACATTGAAATATGTCATCTTTTTAAACTTTGATTTTTTTTTAAATGAGAATTTTAAAAATATTTATTAATGAGAGAGAAGGGAAAGAACCAGACCATCACAGCAACAAAATTCTGGAAGTTGAACCTAGGACCTCATGCTTATAGTTTTTTTGTTTGTTTGTTTTTGTTTTTGAGATAGGAAGATGAGGGGTGAGGGAGAGGAGTGCAAGCGAATACTGAAAGAGACCACTTCCTTCAGTGTGGTGGAAGCTGGGCTCGAACCTGGGTCATGTGCATGCCAAAGCAGCACACTATCACAGAGAGCTACTCAACTGCCCTTCCCTGAGAGAAGCCACCACATGGTATATTTCTATTCCAGGGACTACCTGGATTTGTTTCACATTTCATACCATTCTACTTTTTATTGTTATTTAAGATTTTTCTTTTTAGATCTGGAGAGGCAGCACAGTGGTTGTACAAAGGACTTGCATGCAAGTGGTTCCAGGTTCAATTCCAGGCACCAGCAATAGCCTATGCCAAACAGTATTCTGGTTAAAAGAAGGACCAAGGGAGAGAGAGTCAGAGACAGACGGACAGAGAGACAGGTGGACCAGAGCAATACTACCACTCCTGTTGCTGAGGACTTATTCTGATGCAGTCTCCGCCCCCAGGTTTTTCTATGCCCCGCTAAATCCTAGAGTGCCCCCTTTCAACCAATCCTGGCCCTACACGTCACCCCTGGTTGCCGCCCAATAAAAAGCCCCCTCACCCCTCCCCTCGCTCTCTCTGGGGTCTGGCTCTCCCTCTCTGAGGTCTCGCTCCCTGCTCTCCCCCCGTGGTCGGCCATTGCTGGCTGGCTCCACGTGGTCTGAACCAAACCTCCCCCCCCATCCTATAATAAAGATCTGTGTACCCCTTTGCTCTGGACATCCGCTCTCTTCTCCGCGGTGCAGCCCGACACCAGACCACCCCAACAACACACTCCACTCTGGCATTCAAAGCACCAGGGATCAAATCCCGGGCCTCAGGCGTGCAAGTCTAGTGCTCTGTTTGCTGAGCTCTCTCCCCAGCTCCCCAGATACCATCCTTAATTCACTTGTTTTTGCTGTACAAATAAAACCTCATGCTTTGCCAAGTCTTGTCATGTCTCCTGCTTCATGGAATCCTGACTTCCTCCCCCAGTCACCACACACACACACACACACACACACACACACACACACTCACTCACTCACTCACTCACTCACTCACACTGAGAGCCTGCCTTGCCCAAGACAGCACCAGGAAGCGTCCCACCAGCCAACCTCCTGCCAGGCTGGTGCCCTCACTGGCCTGGGTTCTGCTGCCCTCACCCCACTCCCAGCCACACTCCTCCCTTGGGTCTATTGAGTGCTCCTCCTGGGGTTAAGAGAAGAGTTTTCATGGTCTGCTTCTCATATATCAGGGGGTGGCTCCAAGGGGGGGGTCGGGGGTGGGAGGGGGACAGGGCAATCTCAAAAATAAAGAGCAGGCGTTTGGTGAGACCAGCCATCTGGTCCCCTGGGCTCCTTGTCTGAAAAGAGCAGAGGTGCCCTAGGACCTCCCCAGGCCTCAGCACCTAGCTTTGTGAATGAGAATGGTTAAGGGGCAGGAGGCAGCATCGCAGGTGTGCAAACAGGCTGCCAGGCCTGAGGCTCTAAGGTCCCAGGTTCAGTCCCTGGCCTTACCACAAGCCAGAACTGAGCAGGGCTCTGGTTAAAAATTAATAAATAAAATAATAGTGGTAAAGTCCCCTCTGTGTGCTAAGTCACCAGCCATCACCATGTGTCGGGCTGAGCTTCATTGACGGGAGACAGACGACCAGAGACTCATGGTGGGCTGGCTTCACGGGCGGGTAACAGACGAGCTGGGACTCATGGCTGGGTTGTACACAGTATCTCTTTATTCATGCAGGACGCAGAGCAATCCATACCAAGCTAAGATAAACTAACAACTAACTAAAACGAACAATGTTGTCTTTATATATACTTCCCAAGTAGGGTGTGAACAGGATGTGACGCAGAGAGGGTGGAGAGAAAAGTGACTGGTGAAAATCAGGGTGTGACAAGGAGAGAGGGCGGAGCAGGCAAGAATTCTACCACTGAACCACCAATGCCCTGGAGGGATGGTGGTGCTTGTTAACAGCGGTTATGTAAATAGAATGAAGTGGTTATGTAAATAGAATAGTGTTAAGCAGGGGGGATTAAACTAATGAAACAGATGGAGTTTTTAGAAGTAGAATTAGAAACATACCAACAACCATGTTACTGGAATCTGTTTCATTTAGTTTCCCTCCCTTCCTTCCTTCCTATCTTTTTTTTTTTTAAGAAAGGATTAATTAACAAAACCATAGGGTAGGAGGGGTACAACTCCACACAATTCCCACCACCCAATCTCCATATCCCACCCCCTCCCCTGATAGCTTTCCCATTCTCTATCCCTCTGGGAGCATGGACCCAGAGTCATTGAGGGTTGCAGAAGGTAGAAGGTCTGGCTTCTGTAATTGCTTCCCCGCTGAACATGGGCGTTGACTGGTCGGTCCATACTCCTTCCTATCTTTATTGGATAGAGACAGAGAAAAATTGAGATGCGAGTGGTAGATAGAAAGGGGGGGAGATAGACACCTGCAGTTCTGTTTCACTGCTCATGGAGCTTCCCCTGCAGGTGGTGACTGGGGACTTGAACCTGAGTCTGTACACATTGTAACATGTACGCTCAACCAGGTGCACCATCACCAGGCCCCATCTCCTGGGCGACCTTGCTAAGCTCAGGGCTCCCCAATAGTGCCTCACAGCTCCCCAACTCAGGGCCAGATTACCGCATCCCCAGCCAAGTGCAGCTCTCAGCTCCAAGCTGTGACCCTGATCTCCCCAGCTGTGACCCTGATCTCCCCAGCTGCTGCTGTGGGTCTCATCTGGCCATTACTCAAGCTGTCACTCTGCAATATTTGTCTCCTGAATACTGGAGTTTGGTGTGCAATGATACCATAAGATATGAACTCTTAAGAAGAGTGGAAATAAGCAGCTTGGGATGTGGTGCAGTGGAGAAAGCACTGGACTCTCACACAGGAGGTTCCGAGTTTGATCCCCTGCAACACATGTGCTAGAGTAATGCTCTGGTTCTCTCTGTGTTTCCTTCTCACTGTTTAATTAATGAATAAACAAGGCCATCTTGCTTGTGGGTCTTTCTTTTTATCTATCTATAATTTATTATTTTTATTTTCTTGGATAGAAGCAGAAATTGAGAGGAATAGGGGAAAAAGAGAGAGAGACAGACAGACAGACAGACAGACCTGCAGCACTGGTCTGCACCCCCCACCTCACCACTCATGAAGCCACCTCCCCACAGCAGGTGGGAACCCAGGTCTTTGCATATGGTAGCCTGTGTGTCCAACCAGCTGTGTTGCCACCCAGCCCCTGGTTCATCCCCCCTCCCCCCACGCTCTCTCATCAATGGATAAGTTCACAGGGGCCATCTTGCCTGTGGTTCTTTCTTCCTCTCCTTCTCTCTCTAGTTAATGAATGAATAAATAAATCTTTTTTTTCAAGTAAGAATAAAATTGGGGAACAAAAAAAGCCTTGCAAGTGAATGGTCTCTTTGAGTCCTTTGTCTGCAGGTTCTGTGCTTAAATATACACATGGGCCGAGTTTTGCCATGTGCAGATCACAAGTATTTTTAAGTTTTCTGTCTGGGTGCTGGATGGGTGGGAGGTGGGAAGACGGAAAGTAATTTTACAGGGGAATTTATCTCCGATGATAAAAATAGTTGCCGCTAAAGATGTAGGATTGATCCACAAATACTGCACCTAATTGTGTTATTCTGGGAAGTGCTCAGGTTGTAGGCTGCAGTGGAACCCAGATGGGAGACCAGCCCAATACTAACCTGGAGCTCAGAGTACATATACTGGCACCCCCTCTTCCAAGCCCTTCAAGTGTCTCCCATGCCTGGCTGTGTCCCCACCTATTCCTGCCACTCAGAGGTGAGGATGCCACTGATTTGATCACCTCACTCCTGGTCTAAGCACTAGGGGGCCGTTGAGGATGGAGGAGCAGGAGGGACGCCTACCAGAGATGAGATTCATTTTTTAGTATGTGTTTATTTTTTAATTTGATAGGACAGTGAAATTGAGAGGAAATGGAGAAAGAGGAAGAGAGAGCATCTGCAGCCCTGCTTCACCACTCATGAAGCTTTTACCCTATGGGTGGGGAACGGGGATTTGAACCTGGGTCCTTGCACTTGGTCATGTACTCTCTACCAGGTGCACCACTACTGGGTCCTAGAAAGATGTGAGTCTTTAGCTCAGTCAAGACATAACCAGACCATGTGTGTGTGTGTGTGTGTGTGTGTGTGTGTGTGTGTGTGTGTGTGTGTGTGTGCGTGCGTCCAAGTCCCTCTGGTGGGCTGGGCATCCCAGAACTCCATATGAGGGTGGATGTAGCCTGGAACTTCTCATACTTGGCTCAGCTCAGATGGACCCTGTATCTGCTGCTTCTTCGATCTTCACCCTCTCGCTGAGACATGCCTTCTATCTCCCTGAGGGTGCTCTCCTGCCCCCCACACTCCTCAGAGCCTCCTTAAGCACAAACTTGAGACGTCACAGCCAAAATCAAAGTTTAGACAAGTTCAGGAGAGGAGAGATTCGTTACTAGGCTGGGTATGAAGAGTCTTCAATCTTCCCCCACGTCTGGGTCCTGCTGAAAGATGCCTGGCAGTGAGCTTGACATGGGTAAGAAGGATGGGGATGAAGACTGGAGGTGACTTTGCTAATTAGAAAAAAATTAATTAATAGCCTCATTGACTAATGATGCTACAGGATGTCAGGGTGCAGCTTTTCTGGCAGTGGTCACACCCCCACTGCCAGTGTCCTAGTGTCATCTCGATGTCAGGAAGCCCCCTCCACCTTTAGGCCATCCTGGCCTTCAGCGTCTGAAAGTGCATTTGCCGCTCACCTGCCCGCCTGCTCACTCTAGTTATTTCTCCTGCAGCACACCTCCACTGCCCGTGACACTTCCCCCTGCAGGTGGGGGCTTGAACCCAGGTTCTTGCACATAGTAACATGTGCATACAGGTCACAATGGACACCACAAGTGCCATCAGATGCCCTGCGCCCTGCTAGGCACCATGTACCCCAAGCCCTCAGCCAGGCTGGCTCTGTCTGGCGTGGCGAACCATCAAGAAAACAGTCAGGACCAAGGTGACCTGAATGCCGTGGCCAGATGGGGCCTCGGAGCCGGCCGCGAGCTGGTCTGAGCGCCTGCCCCCCACCCCCCACCCACACGCACACCCTGCCTGCCCGCCGCCACATAGATACTGTGGAGACACGTGCTTGGGTGCAGCACTGTGATTTTTTTTGTTGTTGCATAGCCACCAAGGTTATCACTGGGGCTCGATGCTGGTGCAGTGAATCCACTGCTCTTAGAAGCCAGTTCCCTCATCTCTTTATCTTTATTTTTCATTTGATAGGAATGAGAGAAGTTGAGAGAGAAGGGCAAGATAGAGAGGGAGACGAACAGATACAGCTGTAGTACTTGCTTCACCACTCGTGAAGCTTTCCCCACTGCAGGTGGGGAGTGGGGGCTTGCACCTGGGTCCTTGCTCATGGTAACCTGTGCACACAACCAGCTGTGCCAATACCCAGACCTTTGGACTGTTTTTAATAGTGATAAGCATTGAGAATTTTGAAAAGCACCTCCAGTGGCACCAGGGCTCAGCTTTGTTATTTGTTCGTTTGTTTGTTTTATTCCCGTCAGGGTTATCACTGGAGCCCGATGCCTATACAAGGAACCCACTGCTCCTGGTGGCCACTTTTTCCCTTTTTTTTTTTCTCTTTTCTTTTTTCTCTTTTATTTGATAGGACAGAGATAAATTGAGAGAGGAGAGAGAGAGAGAGACCTGCAGATGTGCTTCACCTTTCATGAACCTTTCCCCTATAAGCGGGGGCCAGGGGCTTGAACCTTTGTCCATGGCAGCGCGTGTGCTCAAGCGGGTACATCACTGCCTGGTCCCTAATTTTTTTTTCATGCAAGAGAAGAGGGGAGAGAGAGAGAGAGAACAAGAATATCACTCACACGTGCAATTTTGGGGATCAAACTCAGGACCTCCTACCTGAGAGTTCAATGATTTATCCACTGTGTCACCTCCCAGACCACAACTAATTTAGCTTTTAAATCAATTCAAGGCCAGGGATATTGATCACCAATTAGGTCATGTGTTGTGCTATGCACCTGGTCCAAGTTTGGACCCCAGCACCACATAAAAAGCTCTATGGCACCAGGGAGAGCTCTGGTGCTTCGGTATCTCTCTCTCAGACACTATGTCTGAATGAAAAAGAGGTCTGGGAGCAGGGCCATTGTGGAGTGGGATCACTTTCTCTCCTTGACCTCCTCCAAGATGGCTCCAGGCCTTCCCTGTCCATACAGGCCAAGCCAAGAGAGAGGAGGAGTGAGAGATAAAGGACAGAGAACTCTGAGCTGGCGCCACCTGGGACACCTGTGAAGTCGCTGACCCAGTTAGGACTGAGCACAGCCTCACTCACATCCCCTGTGCTCTTATACCTGATAAGGTGCCTCTCTCACTCCAGAGTGTCAAAATGCCCCAGATAGTAGCGTGATTCAGCGGCTCAGGGGAACACGAGTCAGCAGCCATGGGGGTGGTGGTGGGGGCAGGTTAAGCCTGTTCTCCCCCGAGACATTCACAGTGGGCATGGAGTGTGGGCAGGACCCCCGGGGCCTAGTAGGTGAGGGGATGAAAGATTGGAGACACAGGCCTTCCAGCCCATCTTATTCCTGCTGAGCCCGTTAGGAAGCGCCTTGATTGATTAATTGATTATCATTATTGTAACTTATTTTTAAGTTATGTTTTCTTTTTAAAAAATATCCTTATTTATTAGATAAAAATAGAAATTGAGATGGAAGGTGGAAATAGAGAGAGAGAGAGATCTGAAGCACTGAAGCACTGCTTTACCTAGAGGGAAGCTTTCCCCCCACCCCATCCCCACCCCACCCCCATACCACAGCAGAGGACCAGGGGCTTGAACCTAGGTCCTTACTCATGGTGACGTGTGTGCTCTACTGAGTGTGCCACCACCCAGCCCCTTATTTATCATTGATTTTCATCTCTATTTGATTCCTTTGCCAGCGAGAGAGTGAGCAGAGAGCACTACTGTTCAGCTCTGGCATAGGATCGAACCCAGGACCTCCAATTCTAAGGTCCCATTCTCTGCCTCCGCACTATGATGTCCCCAACTCACGAGGCATGTTTGAAGGAGTTCTTGGCCCACACATGGGGAAAAGAATGTCTCCTGCCAGTTTGGGGGTTGGGTCAGGTTAACGGGGTTTTCATGCATGGGAATCAAACCCAGGACCTCCCCCATGGCAAGCGTGAACCCTGTGCAGAGCCCCCTCCTCGGCTTGGGTCTGGTTCTCTCTGCCCCATCAAAATTAACATATTAATATATATGTCTGCTATGAGCCATGGAGCCATGTAGGCACTGAGCCCCAGTGATAACCTAACGAGAAAGAAAAAGAAAATGTTCAGCTTTGGTTCCAGTATGTTAGAAGCATCTTTGATAAAGAACAGGGGGAGGCCAAGGGGGTGTTCTGCCCTTGCAGGAAATTCCATGGGCTCCCTCGCTCTCCCACTCACTCGCGCCCTCCCAGGGCAAGTTCTACAGAGAGACCTCTGCCCCTGGGGTCTCTGGTCTCCGGGGCTGAAGTGAGACTAATCTCCCTGACACAGCCAGTCTGGAGAAAGGCGTGCTGGGTGTGGAGTGTTTACTCTGAGCTCCAGTTCAGATCAGAGGAAGGTGTGAGAGCAGACACATCACCCAGCAGGAATATTCACACACGACATGCAATGAAAAAGCGAGGGATTTCTCATGCTCTGGCCCTGGGCCCTTTTCCAGTCTTCTCCCAAGCCAGGTTCAGCTCAGTTATGACAAGTGGCCAGGTGGGTGGTTTAATGTGAAGCATGATCCCTCCTCCTAGCCAGGGGGATCCCATCTACACGATTCAAAGACAAAAGCTAGAAGCAAAGGACAGGAAGGAGGGCCTCTCAGTGGTGAAGTGTGTGCCTAGTATGTTTGAGACCCTGGGTTTGATCCCCAGCACCAAAAAAAAAAAAGTTTCAAGATAATATTGGCAGGTAGCTCAGCTGGTAGAGGACCTGGGTTTGAGCCCTGGGCCACCACATGGTAGCACCTACAAGGGGGAAGTTTCATTGTTGGTAGAGTAGTGCTCCAGACACCAAAGTGGGTCGTGCTCTGTCTTACTCGCTAATGACCTAAGTCAAGACAGAAGCTTTCATGAAAAGGGTGCTTCCTGAGCCTGGGGCAGTCACTCAGTTGCCAAGTTGGGTTTGCTTTCCTTCCTTCCTGTGTCTGACCTGGACCAAGTTTGATCCTTGATCCTCGCCTCTGGCATAAGTTGGTGGCGGGCGGGGATGGGACCTCTGACGCTTCAGACATGCAAGTTGGTACTCAAATAAGCTGACCTGTCTCCCTAGCCTTCCTTAATTTTTTAAAGTAATGTTTTTTTTTTTTTTTCAATGTGATAGGACAAAGAGAAATTGAGAGGGGAAGGGGGATAGAGAGGGAGAGGAAGAGAGACAACGGGGGGGGGGGCAGGGAGGTGGCACATTGGGTTAAGCGCACAAAGTAAGAAGCCTGGTTCGAGCCTCCCCACCTATAGGGGGAGTCACCTCACAAGTGGTAAAGCAGGTCTGCAGTTGTCTATCTTCCTCTCACCCTCTCTGTCTTCCCCTCCTCTATCAATTTCTCTATCTTACCTGATTGAAAAAAAAAAATGAAAAAATGGCCACCAGAAGAAGTGGATTCATAGCACAGGCACTGGGCGCAGGCAATAACCCTGGAGGAGAGAGAACAGCTACAGCACTGAAGCTTCCTTCACCGTGGTGGGGGTCAGGCTTGAACCTGGGTCCCGCACGTGGTAAAGCAACACACTAGTCAAAGGAGCTACATTGGTGGCCCAAGTCATTAGCTTCCATTGTTGTTGTTTTGTTTGTTTTGGCCACCACCTTCATCATGGAATGGGGATGGGGGGGGCTTGGTGACTCCACTATTCCCAACAGACATTTTTTTTTCTTTCCTTGTGAAAGAGGGTGAGAGACAAAGAGAAGTAGAGACACCGGCAGCATCGATCCACTGCTCATGATACATCTTCCTGCACCCACCACGCAGGTGGGGACAGGAAGCATGAAAAAAAAAAAACTTAGTTTCCCTTCTGCTCCTGTGCGTGAAAGAGGAGAGTCAACCCACTGACAACAGTGTAGGAAGAAGTCCTGTGGGGACTTCTGGGGGGCAGCCAGCTGTGCCCCCCACACACACACAGGAGCCCTCACACAGACAGCCTGAGTGACTCCTCTGGGAATTCCCCAGCCCTTCCCCTCCCACTTCCCCCCTCCCCTCAAGGTCTGGGGCTAGAGCCTAGAGAGGGGTGGGGGCGGAGGGGGCCTTGGCAGGGCTCAAAAGCAGGGTTGAGGTGGGGGAGCTGGCAGGCTGTGATGAGAAGGGGAGGCCTCATTGCCAAGGTCAGGGGCTACCGCCACTGTCTCCTTTGCTTTCCAGTCAGCAGGTGCCCTCCTGTGTGTGTCTATCACTTCATTCATTCACAGACCCTCAGTGGTCCCTTCTCCACCTCTCCAGAGGCCAGACTCCCCACCTCCCCAGCAAGTGAGGGGATACCTCCCCACCCCTCCTCCTCCCTTTTCTTTTCTCCTTTTTCCAGAAGATGTGTTCTAACCACTGCTATTGTAGTCAACACTCCACTCACCACCTGGACTGTCTGTTCTCGACAGATTTATTGCTATTAAAATATTTGTCTTAATTGGTACAGGTGGCATGGCTTGCCTTGTGAGCTTTCTTCCAGCCTGCCTTTTTTCCTTTTTCTTTCTTTTTTTTTTTTTTTCCCTCTCTCCTCAAGGAGGAGAGTTGAGTAAGTTCTAAAGTAGTGAATCACCTTGTGGCTGAGAATAGCAGACATGTCGGTTCTTTCAAGATGTAATAGTGGTCAGGAGTGAGGGAGCAGATAAGAGAGCCCATGGAGGCTAAATAAATTGCGATTCTGGTGTAAGGACCGTCATTGTTCACCAGAATTCATTAAAAGTCTACCTTGAATGATCTTTTTAAGGATTTATTTATGTATTATGAGAACAAGAGGGTTGAAGAGGGGGTGGAGAGAGAGAGAGAGAGAGAGAGAGAGAGAGAGAACCAGTGTTATCACTCTGGCACGTGCAGTGCCGGGGACTCAAACTTGGGACCTTCTACCTGCAAGCTTATTGCTCTAATCACTGTTCTACTCCTGGGGGATTAATGGCTTACAGTGCAGCTGCTGACAAGTGAGTACAGTTTCTCAGCTCCCTGTGATAGATGGCTGCTAAACACTCTTCCAACTTACATCCCTTTCCACTGTCATGCCCCCTTCCCACCAAACCCCTCCCGTCCTCCATCCCCAGAGTCCTTTGCTTTGTTGCAGTTCACCAAACCCAGTCCAAGATTTATTTTTGGTTTCTTCTTTCTGTACTTTTTTAAGTCTCCATGTTCTGAAATCAGGATTGGCGCTTCTCCCCACCCCCACCCCCACCCCACCCCCCAGCGGTAGAGTTAGTTGATGAGACATAATTAGAAGCTCTCCCAGTATTGTTTTGTTTTGTTTTCCCAGAGCACTGCTCAACTCCGGCTTAAGCTAGTGCTGGGGATTGAATCTGGGGCCTCTGGAGCCTCAGGCATGAAAGTCATTTGCAGACCCATTCGGTTCTCTCCCCAGCCACTCTCCCAGTTGTTTTTTATAAACCTGATTTGTCTTTTAATCCAAAGGTATTTTCTAATTTTAAAGATAATGTCTAGTTGCATGATTTAAATAAATGGGACGTTCAAGTATTAAGAGGTAGGCAGCAGATTCTCTGATGGCCAATATGTTTGAAAAGGTATGTCTCCTCTTATTCACTGTGTTGTCTCTTAACTTCTCAAACAACACCCAGGGAGCTGGGTGGTGGTGCAGCTAGTAGAACGCCGCATCTACAGTGCTCAAAGACCGGGGTTCAAGCCCCTAGTCACCACCTGCAGGGGAGAAACTTCACAGGTGGTGAAGCTGTGCTGCAGGTATCTCTATCCTTCTCTATCTCCCACCCCTCACCCCATCCTCTTTCCTTTTCAATTCTCTGTTTCTATCTAGAAGTTTAAAATAAGTAAATAAAAACACCTAGCACATAGTGTATAGTCAGCAGGTAAAGACTGAATGAATGACTGAACCATGAACATCAACTATGACATCACAACATTTTAATTTTTTTATGAGCATTCGGAATGACACACTCTTAAAGACCAAATGTTTCGGGTGGGGGTAGATAGCACAATGGTTATGCAAAGAGACTCTCATGCCTGAGGCTCCAAAGTCCCAGGTTCAATCCCCTGCACCACCATAGGCCAGAGCTAAGTAGTGCTCTGGTGTTTCTCTCTGTTTCTTTGTCTGTCTGTCTCTCTCTCTGCATCTCTCTCAAAATAAATAAATAAACATTTAAAAAAAAAGAAAAGAAAAGAAAGTAAAGACCAAATGTTTCCATTTGAGCTCTAACTGGAAACAGTGGACAGTAGAAGGGATTAAAAGGCTTTGTGCTGACCATGTGGACGAGCGTATTCCATGCCCAGAGTTTGGTCACGCTCTTCTCTAATCGATTCACTGGAGCCTGAACTTCATCAACACTCTCCTCTCACCCAAACGCACTACAAGGGAGCCTGATCCATTCCAGCATGAGGATCATCTTAATCGGCTTCACTGTTGTGATCTGCATTCAGCCGTATTTACAGACACTGGTGCAAAGGAAGGTGTAGGGAAGGCACAATCCTAGAGAAATTGTCACGCTAGCAGTTCTTTTCGAGTCACTTTAGAAATAACAAAGTTCACCAACGTTGTTTTCTGTAAACCTGTCTCCAGTATGATTGCATGCCTTTGTAGCCTTGCTACTTTTCTCTACGTTCCTAATCTCCTGTTGTTGTTCAGCATGCCAACCTCACCTCCCTGAGCTCCAGCTGTAATGCTTTGTTTTCAGGTATTATAGCAAATATTCTGGAGTTCTTGCTGTTGTAGATCACTCTTTGGGTTCGCCGTTCTGAAGATGGGTAGTTAGAAGTCAGAACTCAGAAGATACTTCAACTGGGTTGAAAAGGCCCCTTTTGAAGATTGAGAATCAGGTACAACTAAGACCTCTCCCTTTCTTTCAGAGCAGTGCTCTAAAATTAAATGATAAGGGGAACCTGGGGTGGTGCACCTGGGTGAGCATACACCATGCACGAAGACCCAGGTTCAAGCCCCTGGTCCCCACCTGCATGGGGGAACTTCATTAGCTGTACTTTAATTTTTCTCTCTCTTATCTCTCCCTACCCTATCAACTTCCCTTTGTCTTTGTCCAATAAATAAAATACTGTGTTGTGTTTTGTTTTGTTTTGTTTTTGCCTCAGGGTTATTCCTGGGGCTCCATGTCTGCACTATAAATCCACTGCTCCTGCAGCCATTTATTTATTTATTTATTTATTTATTTATTTATTTTTTGATAAGACAGAGAGAAATTGAGAGAGGCGGGGAAGATAGAGAGGGAGAGGGATAGATAGACACCGGCAGACCTACTTCACTTATGAAAAACCCCCCCTACAGGTGGGGAGCTGGAGGCTTGAACCGGGACCCTGCACATGTCCTTGTGCTTTGTACTATGTGTGCTTAACCCGATGTGCCACCACCCAACCCTCAATAAAATACTTTAAAAATATATTGTTATGCACAAGGACCTGGGTTCAAGACCCCTGGTTTCCCCACCTGCAGGGCTGCAAGTGTCTCTCTCTTTCTCCCTGCCTCTCTATCTCCCCTCCCCATTTCAAATTCTTCTTGTCTCTATGCTAAATTTTAAAAAAAGAACATTTTAATTGACTATCATTTTATATGTTTTAAAAAGCCGTAGGGACACATTTATAATGTTTGGGGACCTTTTTTTTTTCATTCTAATTGCTATAGTTTAGCATCATTAGTGTTTTGATGAGATTCAGTCTAGTCACTTAGCCCAGGCTTTAGTACAGTTCTGTCAGTCATGTATTTATTTAATGGTTTATTTGTTTCAGTCAGTGAGAGAGAGAGAGAGAGAGAGAGAGAGAGAGAGAGAGAGAGAGAAAGGCAGGAAAGAGCACTGCTCATCTCTGGCTTAAGGTGGTGCCAGCAATTGAACCTGGAACCTCAGCCTCGGGCATGAAAGTCTGTCATCCTACTGTTCACACCATCTCCCTTCTCTTCCTACTGTCAAGTATTGGGACAGTAAATCAATCAGTTCAGTGAGACCTCAGAAACTTCTATGTCGGTTACAAGACCTTGTGGTCTTCTCTCTGTTTGCCAAATTCCATTCCTACTCAACAGACCATTTTTGGAGAATCTGATATGCCCCTCTTTTCTTATTCATAAGTGAGTCTTAAAAGGTTTGATTTAAAGTGTGTGTGTGTGTGTGTGTGTGTTTATGGGAGGGATGGAGAGAGAGAATGAGGGAGAAAAAATGAGAGAGGGAAAGAAAAAAGAGAGAATGAGGGAGAAATGAGAGAGAGAGAGAGAGAGGCCCAGAGCATAACTCAGCATATACACTGCCAAGGATTGTATTCAGGACCTTGTGCTTGATTGTCCAACACTTAATCCACCATGCCACCTCCCAGGCTATTGTAATTTAAAAAAAATTAAGTCTTCTGTTGCTTTGTCTAGGGTTTAGCACCTCTTTAAAGGCTAAATCTGAGAAAAGAGTCTTTAAGCCTTAGTCCACACCAGGAAACAGGACTTCCTCTGATGACCTCTATCTTTAATTATGTGAACGCTCAACCTCACGCTCCGTCTGGGACTTTTTCTCTCTCAGTCAGCTCGCCATTCCTCAGTTAGACAATCTTGGCTTCTTCTGCATTTGGTTCATCCCCTTCAGTGACCTGTAAATCAGCAGAGAACAGGGGGACCCAGCTCAGGGTCAGCTTTGAAAATTCTTTTGGAGAGGTCACTTCTTACCCCAAATTGATAAACCCTCAACTTTTGAAGGTAGCTGTTAGCTCAAGGGATTAACCCCAAGGGAGGGATTTTGCTGTTTGCTCTTTGAGATAAGAAAGGGGACTCAGAGCTCTGAATTCTCTGCAGGGAATGAAAAGGTGGGAGTTTCTGCTGTCCTGCTGCCTGAATCCTTCCAGGGCAATATGTTGTTTGCAGACTGTCTTGACATTAAGAAGGAAGGAGGGAGACAAAAGCTAGTGCAGAAGGGAAAGAGGAGGAGGAGAAGGAGGAGGAGGAGAAGAAAGTCATATCTAGGGACAGATAAGAGATAACTGAAGCCTTGTTTGATTTCACAGCTTTCATCCACTTGGACTCAAAGCCAACATTTACCACACAACCAGAGGAAATTCGAATAGCATTTGTGACTTTTAATCACAGAATTAATGGCGTGCAGTGCTAACACAATTGCCTTCATTTGTTAATTTCCCCAAGTTACTCCGGGATAAATGTGATAAAGGGCCCATTTGTCAGGCAAAAGAGAGAGAGAGAATCCCCAGAGAGAGGTGCAGTTAAATAAAAAGCGAATCAAGGCCAGGCTCTCTGGTATAGAGCACACATTACAGTGTTCAAGGACCCAGGTTCAAGCCCTTAGACCCCCCTGCAGGGCAGAAGCATCAAGAACAGAGAAGCAGAAATGCAGGTGTGTCTTTCTCTTAATTCTCTCCCACTCTAACTCCCCCTTTCCTCTCAATTTCTGTACCTATCCAAAATACATAAATAGATAAAATATTTAAAAAGTAAGGGGCTGGACAGTGGCACACCTGGAATAAATGAATAAATAAATAAATAAATAAATAAATAACTGTTGTGGCTTTTGGTAGCAGTGGGCTTGAAGATGAGCCTGGCCAGGAACGGGGCGCCTGCTGAGAAAACACAGCTGGGCCACTCCCTCAGCACAGAGACCTCCCCCTTCATAAAGCTCTGACTGAGCTAAAAAGGAGGAAGGACAGGCAAAAGGAATTGAAAGCTTGTCATGGTGGTATATGGATGACAACATGGGGACAGGGCACCTGTAATAAGATCAGAGGGAGGAGGGGGCTGGTTGAGAGTGCGCATTACCATTCTCAAGGGCCCAGGTTCGAGCCCCTTTGCGAATGGTGAAGCGGGTCTACAGGTATCTATCTCTCTCTCTCTCTCTATCTCCCTCTCTGTCTCCCCCTCCTCTCTCAATTTCTCTCTGTCCTGACTAATAAAATAGAAAGAGAAAGAAAGGAAGGAAGGAAAAAAGAAAGAAAGAAAGAAAGAAAGAAAGAAAGAAAGAAAGAAAGAAAGGAAGGAAGGAAGGAAGGAAGGAAGAGAAAGAGATGGGCCAATGGTAGTGGTGGATTTGTAGTGCTGGCACCGAGCCCCAAGTGATAACCCTGGTGGCACTTAAAAAGAAATGAATGAAAAAGACTAAAGGGGCTGAGCTGCTGGTCTTGGCATGCTGTCACTCCCCGGCATTACAGGGACAATCTCAGTGTGGAAAGAGAGGCCACTTCGGGCCGGGGTCTGAGCTGTCCCTCATGACTGCTTTGCATGAGCCAAGACACAGAGGGATAAAAATAGTCCCAAGCCCAGGGGAAGGTTGCATTCATGAGGCAGAGCAAGGGGGGCAGGAGATGGGGACAACAGAGAAGTCCAAGGCCACCGTGTGACCTCAGGCCCATGCTGCAGCCTGGGCAGGGGTCAGTGGAGGTGACCTGGGTGTCCTCTCCACCAACAGCTCTGATGAGAGAGAGAGAGAGAGAATTTGCAAGGGGAGTGCTCACTGCTGATGGGGAGGACAGGTGCAGGTCAGGTGAGGGCTGGGCTAGTCCCAGGGGGCCTTGGGGTGGGGGGAAGAGGAGGCAGGCTGTCAATGGGAGGGAGAAGAACCTTCAGGAAACTGAGAGGCCAGGACTCCGTCCACCTGTGCTGGTCACCTCTGCCTAAGGGTGACATTTACTCAGATCTGCTGGGAGGTTCCTAGCAGATCTGAGTAAATGGGAAGACTTAGGAAGCCTCATCAAGTCCCTCATCTCTCGACTGCAGTATTTTTTTTTTTTTACTTTATGTTTTCCCATTAAGTTTTTATTTGTAAAATGAAAATATTGACAGGACCATAGGATAAAAGGGTACAATTCCACACAGTTCCCAACACTGGAACTCTATATCCCATTCCCTCCCCTGATAGCTTTCCTATTCTTTATCCCTCTGGGAGTATGGACCCAGGGACATTATGGGGTGCAGAAGGTGGAAGGTCTGGCTTCTTTAACTGCTTCCCTGCTGAACATGGGCATTGGCAGGTTGATCCATACTCCCAGCCTGTCTCTCTCTTTCCCTAGTGGGGCAGGGTTCTGGGGAGGTGGGGCTCCAGGACACACTGGTGGAGTCATCTGTCCAGGGAAGCCCGGTTGGCATCATGGTAGCATCTGGAACCTGGTGGCTGAAAAAGAGTTAAGATAGAAAGCAGAGCAAATTGTTGACTAATCATGAACCTAAAGGCAAGGATATTGCAGATGGAGATTTGGGGTCTCCATTTTGGAAAAAGCTAGTAGGTCTATTTTAGGTATATTCCAAGGGGCCCATGACCCAACTAGTTTTTGCCTGTGCCTGAAATCCAATATGCAAGTGACCTAAGCTGTTGTCTGGGGGGATGGTGTCACAGTTGGAAAAAGGACCAGAAAGCTGGATCAGGGAAGAGAGTAGCTCCCAAATATGGGAAAATTGTATAAATATTGTTAACTGTAAACCCCGTAGATTTGATCTGGGGCCCATATTCAGCACAGGAGCCTATGTAACCTCTGCATCCCTGGGGGTCTGAGCTCACATTTTGTGGTCATGGCTAGGAACACTCCAGGCTGCGCCAATTTCAGGACCCATCATCTTCAAGTGATAGACAGAGTATGCTATCCAACCTCCCTTCAGAGAATGGAACATTCCCTACCATTTTTTTTTTTTTTTTATTTAAGAAAGGATTAATTAACAAAACCATAGGGTAGGAGGGGTACAACTCCACACAATTCCCACCGCCCAATCTCCATATCCCACCCCCTCCCTCGATAGCTTTCCCATTCTCTATCCCTCTGGGAGCATGGACCCAGGGTCATTGTGGGTTGCAGAAGGTCCCTACCATTGTTGATCCACACTGAGAGCAAGGTCCTATAGGGGCCCACAGAGGGGTCCATTATGTTGTTCCTCATGGAGATGACCAGTGACAGTGGTGAGAGGGATCTGTTAGAGGTTTAAGTCCACCATGTCTGTGTGGGAATCCCAGGGCTCCCTGACTAGGGCCCCAGGTGATGGGGTGGCCTGGTAGTGACTAAAGAGTCATCATTAAAGTGTGCCAGTCTCTTGCCCTTATTCAGCTTTTGTAGTCCTTACTGTGTCTGACAAGATAGCTTTGGAGTGATTAAGGGATGTGCGATAGGAGGTAAGTGAGGAGGGTATCTAGGTCTAAGTAGAAACTATTCCATTAGGTACTTTATGGTGTCTTTTTGCTCAGCTGCAGTTTTATATTAAATTATAAATAGGGGATGGGGAGTTGGACAGTAGTACACAAGTCACCATGCACAAGGACCTAAGTTCAAGCCCCTCATCCCCACCTGCATCTCCCCTGCCTTCTCAATTTCTCTGTCCTATCAAATAAAAAGGGAGAAATAAAAATGGCCACTGAGAACAGTATTTGTCCTGCAGGAACCGAGCCCCAGCAATAGCCCTGGTGGCAGTAAATAAATAAATAAACCAACAGACTTCATCATGAATTAATCATGAAGTCTATCAGACAAAAACAAAGCAAAAGTGGGAGAGACACCCCAGCACTGAAGTTTCTTCCCCCAGTGGGTTGAACAACCAAACCCAAACCCAGGTCACACGTAGCAAAGCAGGGACACTGTCCCAGCTGAGCAGTCTTGCAGGCCCAAGAGTGGTTGTTGTTGCTATCGTTATTATTAATTTTCCTGGGGGGAATGATGCTTCCCAAGACTGTTTGTGTTACAGTGGCACAATTTCACATCTCCCCGTGATGCGTTAGCACACCACAGCTCCACCGACCTGTCATCTTCTGTCCAGTAAGACAAAGTCTCCACCCCTCGCAGCTCCTCACAGGCCCTGAAATCTGCTACAGTTGACCACAGTTCATTAAGATTTGCTCGGAATTTTCCCTTTGTTTCTCAAGTCTCACCCATGAGTGAGATCATCCGGTATTTGCCCTTCTCCTTCTGACTCAACTCACTTAACATGCATCTTCGAGTGCCCTCCAAGATGTAGGAAGGAAGATGACTGTCATTTTTAACAGCTGAGTAGTATTCTACAGTATGTATACATATACCACAACTTCCTTAACCACTCATCTGTTATTGGACAGTTGGGTTGCTTCCAATTTTTCTGTGCTACCCACCGCCCTGTCATGAACATGGGGCATGCTTGGAGCATTTCAGTTGTGCTTGCTTGCCTTTTCTGGTGATGACCGGTCTGTTTTGAAGGTAGAAGAGACTCTTGAGTTGGGTTGTGCACCATCCGGGTAAGTGATGCTCCGGGGTGCTGGAGCCCACTCAGGGCAGTTTGCAGGAGTTCTTAGACTGGAGACCCCAGCTCCTCTTCCCTCGCCTCCTGGGCTCATCCTCCCAGTGCCCACCAGCCACACAGGCTCAGTGTCTATCTAATGCAGCTGGGGGGCTGGGGCTTCATGGGTCCCCTGGAGCATACAAGGATGCCGGGGAAGGGGCTGTCCATGTCTGTGTGTGTTGGCTTTCTCCTTGCTGTCTTGCTTCCATGTCCGTGGCTCCCCTGACTAGTGCCCACACCTCTTCTTATCTCCCACTGAGATCTGGGGCCCTGGAGTTCCTGTGCCACCAGACACCCCCCCAAAGGGCTCTGTTTGGCTGGTGGACCCACTGAATGGGGGGTGGATTGTGGGGCATCCCAGATTGATAATGGGCCAAGAGCAAGCAGCAGCTTTCCTTTCTTTCCTTCCTCCTTCATTCCCTCCCTCTTTTTCTTTCTTTCTCCCTCTTTGTTTCTTTCTTGGATAGACTGAAATCAAAAGGGAAGGGGGAGATAGATTGTGAGAGAGACACTGGAAGCACTGTTCCACCAGGCTCGTGAAGTTTCCTCACTGCAAGTGAGGGCCTGCAGGCTTGAACCCTAGTCCTCAAGCATGGCAGCAGTGCACTCAGCTGGCTGTATCAGCCCTGGCCCTGAAAACAGTGCTTTTCACCTCTCTCTCTCTCTCTCTCTCCCTCCCTCCTGAAAACAGTGTTTTTCATCTCTCTCTTTCTCTCTCTCTCTGTCTCTCTCTCTCTCTCTCCCTCCCTCCTGAAAACAGTGTTTTTCATCTCTCTCTTTCTGTCTCTCTCTCTCTCTCCCTCCCTCCTGAAAACAGTGTTTTTCATCTCTCTCTTTCTGTCTCTCTCTCTCTCTCCCTCCCTCCCTCCCTCCCTCCTTTATGCCCAAAGAGAAGGTCTGAATGAAGTCTAGATGAAGTCTAGATGGTGGAGGGGAAGCAAATTCCCTGAGGTCGACAGGTGGGTGGGTGCAGGTGCGCATTTGAAGCCACAGGAGGCATTTGCTCTCCTGATTGCTCGTCTGGAATCCTAGAGGACTTCCGGTTGTCCCCTCGCCTTCTCTCCTCACCTCCTTTCCTCGTCCTCCCTTGGTTAGACTCCCAGGGTCCACACTGTGGCTCTGTGAACAAGACTGGAGCTCTTGCAGCTGTGGCAGGGCAGATAGAGGAGAAGAAAACATGAGAACGAGAGACACCACAGCACCGCCTCACCACTTTCCCTTTTGCCTGGCACTTCTATGCAGTGGCCTGGAGCTCAAAGCTGGGTCCTTGCTTATGGTGAAGTGTGCGCTCTGCCGGGTGAGCTGTCCCCCAGACCCTCTAAACAAGATATTCTTTCTCTGTGGAGGAAAAAAAGAGCAAAGGAAATTCCCACCATGGGCAACACCCTATTTGCTGTTTGTATGCAGTGGCAGGGGGTCAAACCCAGAGCCTCAGGCTCACAAGGGTTCTACTACTGAGCCACTTCCCTGGCCCCCCAAACAAGATCTTTCTTTTAAGATTTATTTATGAGGATGGGGCAGTGGTGCACCCGGTCGAGCGCACACATTATTATGCTTAAGAACCCAGGCTGAAGCCCCCACTCTCCACCTGTAGGGGAGACACTTCACTAGCAGTGCAGCAGGTCTGTGGGTATCTGCCTTTCTCTATATATCTATATCTATCTTTCTTTCCCTCTTCATTTCCTTCTTCTCTAACTTGTTTAAAAAATACTGAATTACTAAATCAATAAGATATACTAAATAAATAAAATTAAGGAACAAAACGTTTATTTTTGAGAGAATGAGAACCAGAGTATCATTTGGGCATAGGCAGTGCCAGGGATCAAACCAGTGACCTCATGCTTTCAAGCCCAGCACCCCCCACCTACTGCCCAAAACACGCTCTTCCCACCCCCCCAACCTCTGAAGCATGTCCCCACATCACTCGCTCTCTTAGCTGTCTCCTGCCTCTCCCCAGAGCCGCGTCTCTGACTTTGACTTAGCCAGGACTGCATTTCCAGAGGCTCACCTCCACCAAAGCGGTGGACAAAGTCCATCTTTCTAGTGATGTTGGCATTCGGGTGGCTTCCCGAAAGGACATTTCACTTGTGCTTCCCTGTTTCTCATGGAAATGATTTTGGGGAAAGAATTTGGTGGAACAGAGAGTTCCTGAGCCATCTCCACCATGGAGTCTGGGAACAGCCTGAGCAGACCCAGACTGAGAGAGGGAGAGTGGCAGTGATGAGTGTCACCAGGAGCCAGGCGGTAGCATACTTAATTGAGTGCACATGTCGTCATGCACTAGGGCCTGTTCAAGCCCTCTGTCTCCAACTGCAGATTCACAAGAGGTGAAGCAGTGTTGCCTGTATGTGTGTGTCTGTCTACCCCTATCTCTCCTTTCCCTCTTGATTTCTCTCTAAATATTAGATAGATAGATAGATAGATAGATAGATTTTTTAAAAAATTAAAGACTTCTCCTCCAGGACCGGTCCTCCCTTTGCTCCTCAGCCCTGACTCTTAGGGAGGTCCCAGGAATGGAACCTGGGACCTCAAATGTGTTAGTCCTATGTGCTGCCGCTGCACTATCTCCTAGCCTGAGATGCTTGCTGATGCCAGTCATCTCTGCCAGCATGTTGTGCTGCCAGCACTGGAGAAGGGAAGGCAAAGGGGGGAACGAGGGAAGAGGAAGGGAGGGGGAAGGAGAGGCGAGAAGGAAAGGGGAGGGGAATGGAGGGGAGGGGAGGGGAGGGGAGGGGAGAGAAGTGAAGAGTGAGAAGGGGAGAGGAGGGAAGGGGAAGGGAGTGGAGGAGAGGAGAGGGGAAGGAAGAGGAGAAGGAAAGGGAGGGAGATAGGGAGAGGGGAGGCAACAGCCACAGAACACTCCAGGCTGTTGGCAGGGACTTCAGAAACCGCCTGCTGGGCCGCCCACACTCAGGGAATCCCTTCAGCAGTTTATTAATAGCTCTTCTCCGGATTTAAACTGTTCCCCAAAATAAATGCTGGATGGTGGGGGCAGGGATCCAAGGGACAGCTAGGGGGGGACGGAGAGCAGCAGGAATGAGAGACACAGGCTTTTCATAGGGGTCAGGACTTGGCTGGCCTCTGTGAGCAGACCCCAGCTCATCAGCCCTGCCCTTTTTCTTTAATATATGCATTTATTTATGTGCTGGATAGAGCCAGAAATTGAGAAGGAAAGGGGGAAAGATGGAGGGAGAGACACAGAGATACTTGCAGCCCTGCTCCACCGCTCGTGAAACTAACCCCTGCAGGTGGGGGATAGAGCCTGGCCCATGTTTCTGTGCCTCTGTACACAGCACCTCAAGGTCCTTCCTCCCTGAGCCTCGGCTGGGGGGTCCCACTCCTCCCTGAGCACCTGAGGGGTCCCAGGGATAAAGAGTGCATTAGGTGGGTCTGTTTGCTTTGGTTCGCTCAGGGGTGGGCTGTGGTTTTTCACAGTTGCCGGGGATGAGACCAGGGCTTAGCATGTGATTAACACTTCTGAGTGTGGGGCTGGGGGAAGACACACACCAGGAGCACACATTCCACTGTGCTGGGTCCCCGGTTCAAGCCCCATGCCTCCGCAAGGGAACACCAGCACAGGGGAAGCTCATGAACAGTGGAGCAGTGCTGAGATGCCGATCTTTCTCTCCCCCCCCCCCTTTGCCCCTGCTCCTCCTCTCACCTTCCTCTCACCCTAGTAGGGGGGAAATGCAGGTCAGAATCTCTGGCAGGGAGCCCAGCCCCCACCACACTGAAGGAAATTGGGTATAGTGGTCTCTTTCGCTCTCTCTCATCCTTTCTGCTTTCTCTTTCTCTATTTAAAAACAAAACAAAACATAAATAAGCAAACAAAAATCTTTCACAGGGCTACCCTGGAGGTGGCTCAGTGGGTAAAGCACTGGACTCTTGAGCCTGAGGTCCTGAGTTCTCTCCCCAGCATTGCATGTGTCAGAGTGATGCTCTGGTCTCTCCCCCGTAAGTAAGTAAATAAAAATAAAGTGGGGACTAGCAGGTGATGCAGCCAGTTGAGAGAGTACATTCCTTACCATGCACAAGGACCTGGGTTCGAGCACCCACTCCCCACCAGCATTATCTCCACTTCCCTTTCTTTTTTTTAAAATAATTTCTCAATCTCATTAATTATTCAATTAGTGATTTTTTATTGGCAGCCATTTTCTCCCCCCTTTTTTTTTCTTTTCCTTTATATTTTATTGGAAAAGACAAAGAGAAACTGAGAGAGGAGATGAGAAAGGGGAGGGGTAGATAGAGAGGGAGAATGACACCTGCAGACCTGCTTCACCACTCGTGAAGTATCTCCCCCGAAGTCAGGCCTGAACCCAGGTCCTTCAGGTTGGTATTATGTGAGCTTCACTGGGTACACCACCACCCGGCCCCCTTTCCCCTTCCCTCTCAATTTCTACCCTATCAAATAAATAAATAAAACACAGTGAACTTATTTGTAAAATAATAAAAAATAAAATGAACTACAGAGCATCCCAGGTGGTGGCACAGTAGATAAAGCACTGGACTCTAATGCATGAAGTGTAGTGGCAATGCACAAGCCTTTGTTGTCTAAGGCTCCAAGGTCCCAGGTTCAGTCCCAGATACCACCAGAACTAAGCAATAGTCTGATAGGAAGGAAGGAAGGGAGGGAGGGAGGAATCACTTAGGGACATGTAATGCTATGGATGGAACTAAGGACCTCGTGCTTGCAGGTCCAATGCTCTGACCTCTGCACACCTTCAGGGCTGAGATTTTTCATCACTAACATTTCTTTGTTTGAATGACCATTATGCTATCTCGTGGGCTGCTGTTGGTTTTGTAATGTGCTACCAAGAAATGAAACCAGGGCACATGTATAGTACTACTAACTGGCCTCCCTGGCCCAATTTTCTATCATCTGTTGTTGGAGAGAGAGAGAGAGAGAGAGAGAGAGAGAGAGAGAGACCACAGTACTGTGCCATCATCTACAGAGCTTCCCCCATACTGTCCGTGGCGCTCCATATGGTCTGCAGGAGTCTTCCTCCTGTCTGCTGGTGTGTTCCTGAGGTCAGCCTCGGAAACCAGCCCAGTTTGGTAGCCTGTCTTAGGACCATCTTTCCTGAATGTTGCCACAAGCATTTTTAAAGTGAAATGTTAAAGGGAACCAGGCAGTGATGCACGTGGCAAAGTGTTCATGTTCTCATGCTCCAGGGCTGCAGGTGTCTCTCTGTCTCCCTCTCTATCTCCCCCTCCCCTCTCACCTTCTCTCTGCCTCTATCAAAAAGAAAAAAGAAAGAACAGATGGCATAAGAAAATGTTAACGCTTACCAATACCACTTCCTACAGTGCTAGATGCAGTGTCCATGCTCTTTCCCAGAGAACTGGTTTTTCTCCAGATAAAGACAGGGAGAGAGGGAGGGAGGAAGAGGGAGAGAGAGACAGGGAAAGCGAGAGGGAAAGGGAGAAGGAGAGGAACCACAGGACCAGAACTTTCTTCAGTGCAGTAGGAGCCGGACTAGGAGCTGGGTTGAGCACATGGCCAAGTGATGCATTATCCAAGTGAGCTATTTTGCCCAGCTCCCAGGGAAAGCCTGAAGCTGCCCTCCTCTGCCCTGCAGGGCGTCCTTGCTCTCAGTCTCTCAGTTGTCCCAGATGATACTTTTCTACCGAATGTTGTTGTTGTTTATTTATTTCTAGTTTATTTTTTTACCTTCAAGGTTATCATTGAGGCTTAGTAAGAGCGCTACAGATCCATCGCTCCTGTTGGCCTCTTTTTATTGTTGTTGTTCAATTTTATTTGATAGGACAGAGAGAGATTGAGAATGGAGGGAGGGAGGGATAATGGGAGGAAGGGAGGGAGGGAGAGAGAGACAGAGAGGGAGAGAGAGACACAGAGAGAGAGAGAGAGAGGGAGAGGGAGAGAGAGACAGAGAGACAGAGAGAGAGAGGCAGAACTGCATCACCACTCATGAAGTGTCCCTTCTGCAGGTGGTAACCAGGAACTTGGACCTGGGTCCTTCTACACAGTATTGTGGGTGATCAACCAGGTGCCCCACCTCCTTGGCCCTGTTGCTGTAGTTGTTGTTTTATTCTTTGAAAGGAAAGCCCCGAGAAGCACTGTATTAATAGTACTTGTGTAGGCAAATAGGCCTGGAGATTCCCGTAGGATGCTCTGCATGGTGGGCAGGAGGGTGGTGACTAATCAGGCTGGGAGGAAAGGGGCTTCCCTTTCCTGCCAGGGTGTCCGCTTCTGCCTCCCTCACGCCCCCCGGCTCCAACAGCAAGACTCCGTAGGCGTTGACACTACTGAAATGCACACCCCTCCTTCCGCAACCTCCCTGTGTTCCTCTGAGTCAGATTTCTCCAGAATCCAGGGATAAAGGGAAGGAAAGCCCCTCCCCATGCACAACCCCCCCCCCCCCCACTGCAGCCCAGCTTCCCCACTCAGTAACAGTCTGGGCTGCGGGCAGGTGGAACTGGGGCCAGGCATTGCCAGGTGTACCCAGGTGAGAAGGAGCCCCTGTGGACAGTGGGAGTGAAATGTGTGATTACCAGGAGGTGGGTGACTAGAGACCTTTCTAGGCCAGAGGTAGCCCCCAGTGACAGCCTGTGTCCTCTCCTGTGACCTCTGTCTGACCTTCCCCTTCCCTTTCCCACTTGGCCTGGGAGTCCTCCTACTGGGGGTCTGGCTGCCCCTCCCACCCCCTATGCTCTGCTGGGGTTGGCAGGGACAAAGACCCGGCTCCAAGGCCACCCCAGGACGGCTGAGAATGGGCCCCTCGATAGTGACAACATGCATGTCAGCTCGGAGCTGGGGACTGGGGCCCTGAAGTCCCTTCACCTTTAGGAAGCTAGGGTCCTGCCGGGGGAGGGGGAATGGGGAAGAAGAGAAAGGCTCTGGGGGAACCTACTCAGTCCCCTCCATCTGAGGCTCAGCCAGACTGCTCCTCTCTGCTGTGGGGATTCCCAACCCTCCTGCCCACAGAGGAGAGGAGAAATGGGAGCTCAGCAGAGATGCTGGCTACTCACACCCCTGACAACTGTGATTCTTGCAGATGTCCACTCACTCCCTCCTGTGATCTTCAACTGAATTTTTTTCCATTCACTAACCTTTTTTTCTATTTATTTATGTATTTGTGATTAATAGTGGGTTACAAGATTAAGTAAAATAGAAAGAAAAAGGTTAATTTTATTTATTACATATGAAAGAGAGACAGAGAGAGATTCGGACACCAGAGCACCACTCTGGGAAATACTGGGGATCGATGTAGGAACTTTGGGCATGCAAGTCCAGTGATCTACCAATTGAGAGAATTTCCTTAGCTGCATCTTATGTTTTGGACATTAACCGCTGGTCAGATGTGCAAGTCTCTTCTCCCCATGTTGCCTCTTCATTTCCTTGAGTGCCGGCTTCCAGGTGTGTCAAAGCTTTTTCATTTTTTCATGTATGTTTATTCTGCCTTCAGCTTTCCCTTGCAGTATGGTAGTCAACTGAATTTTAAAAGATCATACATACATACATACATACATACATACACTTCCAGCTGCCTCCTCTCCTCTATTCCCTGCACCACTTGATATTTCTTCATCCCCAAGTACACAGTTTCCCCCCACTCCTTTCCCACCCACCACTTACATATTCTGCAAGGAGACACGCTTCTCATGTGAGACTTCTCCCAGAAAGTTGCGGTACCTGTATGCAGTGGAATACTCTGCAGCTGTTAAAAATGAATCCAGGCCTCAAAGGCATCATGTTGCATGAGACAAGCCAGAAAGAGAAAGGCCAATACCAAATGATGTCACTTAGAGCTGGAACTTAAGAATAAAGGACATTCAGAGAAAACATAAGGTGAAACTTGGATTGGGTGTAGCATATGGCAGCAAAGCAAAGGACTCTGGGAAGAAGGGAAGGAGCAGGATGAAGAGACACTGGGTTCCTGGTGTGTCTCCTCGACACCAGTCGAGGGGAGAAGTGAGGCCATGCCTCTGTGTTAAAACCTTCGCCGTAAATCATTAACAACACCCCCCCCCCAAAAAAAATAATACACGGAGCTTTTCAGCACCTCTTCTGAGTTTCTTATAGGAACCCTGTAGCCAGAGAAGACCCAGGAGGAGCTTGTGGGCTCCCCCGGGTCCCCTTTTTTCCTTAAAAAAGAAACACACAGGCACTTAAATGCACAGTCCCAGTCAGAAGTTATTAGCATACCCTGCCCCCAGACCGCTGCCCCATCAAGGCAAACACCTCAGACAGGGCACGAATCCCTCTTCTAAAGACTTCTTTGGTTTTATATGAGGGAGAGAAAGTGACAAGTTAGGGCAGGACTCCGGTACCTGCGATGCTGGGAAGCGAAGCAGGAGCCTCAGATGTGCAAGTCCTGCACTCTGCCAGCTGAGCCTTTCCCCCTGGGCTACACCAACCCCACCTGTAGGGTTGCCTCTCCCTGCTTTTCTTGATATTGGCTGGCCAGAGGAAGTATCCCTCCCTGTTTCTTGACACTCCTGAGGGCTCCCCAACACCCCCCCTTCCAACCTCTCAGTCTGCTGGGGTCAGTTTCTCTCCAACAGCTTTATCTGTGCTGCCCCTACCTCCACCCCCAGGCTTGCTCTGACCACCATCGCTGTCTCAAACAGGAGCTCCAAGTCTCCCTATTTTCACAGCAGAGACAGGTTTGTCTGCCAGCCCTCAGCACCATCTTGATGGCTTCCGTCCCACCCCCAAACCCCCAGGGTGACTTTCCTTCTGCACCTATTTGCGCGGGCTCCTGCCTTGTCCCCGCTGCTCACTTTGTTTGAGCACCTTCTCACCCTGGAATTAAAGAATCCCAGGGATGCAGAAAGTGTATTGCTTCCAGGGAGTTCTTTCCACCAGCCATGATTTATCTTCATGCACTGCCGTTGAGGTGTGTGTGTGTGTGTGTGTGTGTGTGTGTGTGTGTGTGATTTTGTAGCCAGGGAAATAAATACTCAGTGAGATGAGGCAACATTTTGCCAGAAATACAGCCCCACCCCTTTGCTTTCTGATGAGTGGTCCAGATTTATTTATTGTTTAATATGCATATTCATTAATTAACAAGGAAGATAGTGGGCAAGGGAGACAGCATAATGGTTGTGCAAAAGACGTTCATGCCTAAGGCTCTTGTTGTTAAAATTCGGATGCTCCAGCTGGCCGGGCTAGCTTCACGGGCGGGTAACAGAGACGACCAGAGACATACGGCTGGGCAGGGAAGCTGTATTTCTTTATTCAGGAACAACGATGTATAAACTAAGACAAACTAATCACCAAACAGAACTCTGCTGCCTCTTTTCTCCACGATAGCGCCAAGCACTCTCTAACTCTGCAACTCTCCAACTCTCGAACTCTGGAACTCTGGAACCCTCTCGGGGTTCCTTGGGGCGGGGCCAAGCGGGCGCGTGAAACTAGCAGGAATGATCCAATTTTCTTGGCGGGGGAGAGCTAGAACAACCCAATGTAAAGCATACAACAGGCTCTGACTTTGCAAGTTCAATCCCATAGCCAGCATAAGCCATAAGAGCTGAGAGTTTAGTAGTGGTCTCAGCTCTCTCCCTCTCTCTTTCTCTCTCTCGCTCTCTCACTCTCTATGAAATAAAGTTGATATAAAAAAGAAAAGAAGGGAGTTGGGTGGTAGCACAGTGGGTTAAGCACATGTGGTGCAATGTGCAAGGACTGGCATAAGGATCCCGGTTCGAACCCCTGGCTCCCCACCTGCAGGGGGGTCGCTTCGCAGGTGGTGAAAAGCAGGTCTGCAGGTGTCTTTCTCTCCACCTCTCTGTCTTCCCCTCCTCTTGTCCATTTCTCCTCTGTCTTATCCAGCAATGACAACAGTAATTATAACTACAACAATAAAACACCAAGGGCAACAAAAGGGAATAAATAAATATTTAAAAAGAAAGAAAGAAAAGAAAAGAAAAAAGGGGTGAGATAGAGAACCAGAGCATCTCCCCGGCACGATCAATGCCAGGAATCAAACTTGGAACCTCATGCTTCAGAGTCCAACACTCCGTCCTCTGCACCACCTTCTAGGCCACAAGATATTTATTTTCTGGGGGGTTCATTTTTTCTTTTCTACCAGAGCCCTGCTCAGCTTCTGCTGGTGGCAGCAACTGAACCTGGGACCTTTGAGCCTCAGGCATGGAAGCTATTCTGTAGAGCCAGTGTGTTGTCTCAGCTTATATTGTGGATTCAGATTTATAGCCTAAAACGAGCATGACCTTGAAACTGATGATTCAGTCGTGGGCTTGACCAAGGAGGCTAGAGGCGGGGCAAGGGTGAAAGGACAGGCTACCCGGAAAAGAGTGTGAAAGGCAGGTTCCAGGGCAGCAGAAGAAGCCAGGATGACGGGTATAGTTTCTTCTCAAGCCGGGTACTTGCTGATCGATGACAGTGATCTTAGTGTCTGTTTATTTTAGTGTGCTGCCAGGGAATGAACCCAGAACCTTGCTTATGTTCAGAGCCTGGTCCGGGGGGATGAGGGAAGGAAGGAGGCACCACAGCACTGCCCCACCACCCACGGAGCTCCTCTGTGGTGCCAGGAATTGAACCCAGGGCCTCACACAAGACTAGGTGTGAGATTTACCTGCTGAGCCATCTCCAGTCCTTTTCTGTTTGTTTTTTATCTGTGTGTGTGTGTGTGTGTGTGTGTGTGTGTGTGTGTGTGTGTATGTCTGTCCCCAGAGTTATCGCTGGCTAGGGGTTCCTGTACAGCTCCACTGTTTCTGGTGGCTATTTCTCTCATGGATTGGTTGATTGATTGAGGTTGAGAGGGGGTTGGGCGGTGTGCAATGGGTTAAGCGCATGTGGCACAAAGCGCAAGGACCAGCGTAAAGATCCCGGTTCGAGACCCCTGGCTCCCCACCTGCAGGGGAGTCGCTTCACAGGCGGTGAAGCAGGTCTGCAGGTGTCTGTCTTTCTCTCCCCCTCTCTGTCTTCCCCTCCTCTCTCCATTTCTCTCTGTCCTATCCAACAACGAACAACATCAACAATGGCAATAATAATAACCACAAGGAGGCTACAACAAAAGGGGGAAAAATGGCCTCCAGGAGCGGTGGATTCATTGTGCAGGCACGGAGCCCAGCAATAACCCTGAAGGAAAAAAAAAAAAGAGGGAGAGAGAGGGGCCGGTGGTGGCGCACCTGGTTGAGCACATGCATTACAGTGCACAAGGACCCGGATTCGAGCCCCCGGTCCCCACCTGCAGGGGGAAAGCTTTACGAGTGGTGAAGCAGGGCTGCAGGTGTCTCTCTGTCTCTCTCCCTCTCTATCACTCCCCTTCCTCTTGATTTCTGGCTGTCTCTATCCAATAAAAACAGTAATAAAAAAATTAAGAAAAAAAAGAGGGAGAGAGAGACAGAAGGAGAGGCAGCCGCAGCCCTGCTCCACAGTTTGTGCAGCTTCCCACCTGCAGATGGGAACTGGGGTCTCGAACCCACATCCTTGCACATGGTGAAGTGTGGGCTCAGCTGGCTTTGCCACGACTCCACACCTCTTTATATAAGCAAGTGAAATAAAAATGTTTGACGTGTATGTTTTGACACATTTAAACAGTTTTCCTGAAGAGAACAGGCTTTAACATAGAGAACTAAGGAGACAGAGGTAGTTCAGCTGGTAGAGCACAGGACTTGCCTGCCAGAGGCAGCTGTTGGTGGAGTGGGTCAGGGGATCCCAGTAAGTGGGGTAGGGCTGCTGCTGCTGCTGCTGCTGCTGCTGCTGCTGCTAGTTCTCTGTCTGCCAACACAGCTCCCAGCATCGCCAGAGAGAGCGGGAGAGAGCTCCCTCCCTCTTCCTGAGGTGCAGACTCCGTCTGACACTTCCAGGTTTAAAATGCCTTCAGCTCCCAAAATAACAGTGAGGAGATGTGTGGGGTGGGGTGGCCAGGGGAGGAGCTCTGATCAGGGATCAGGAGACCCTGGGCCCCAAGGGGAAACCATCTCCCCAGGTTGCTGTTTGCCCAGGAGATAGCTCAGCAGTAGAGCACAGTTCTTGCAAGCCTGATCAATTCATCTCAATTTCTCTGTCCTGTCAAAGAAAAACAGAAAGGAAAGAAGGGGGAAAAAAGACAATGGTCGTGGGGAACACTGGATTTGTAGTAGTGCAGGCACTGAGCCCCATGATCCTGATGATCCTGATGGCAAAAAAAAATAAATAAATAAAGTTGTTAAAATAATTGAATCCATTTATCACGGTACATATCTTTTTTTTTTCCTGAGTGATAGAGCACAAGGCTCACCTGATGTCTCAAGTTCAATTCCAGGTACCACATATGCCAGGGTGACGATCTGGTTATCTCTCTCTCATTAAAATAAATGAATCAAGGGGGCCAGGCCATGGCACACCCAGTTGATTGCACACCTAATCCTGCGAATGGACCTGGGTCTGAGCACGCACTCCCTTCCTGCGGCGAGGGAAACTTCACAAACATTGAAGCAGGTCTGCAGGTATCTCTCTCTCTCTCTCTCTCTCTCTCTCTATATATATATATATATATATATATATATATATATATATATCTGTCTCTCTCACTCTCTATATTCCCCTCCTCTCTCTGTCCTATCCAATAAAATAGAAAGGAAAAGGGGTCAGGTCATGGCAGACCTGGCACATGTTACACTGCTCAAGGACCTGGGTTCAAGTCCCCAGTCCCCACCTGCAGGGGGAAAGCTTTGCAAATGGTGCAAATGCTGCAGGTGTCTCTCTCTCTCTATGACTCCCTTCTCCCTTGATTTCTAGCTCTCTCTAATAAATAAATTAGATAACAAATAAAGATAATTAAAAAAAATTTAAATAGAAAGAGAAAAATGGTCTCCAGGAGCCATGGATTCATAGTGCCAGCGCCTGAGCCCAGTGATTACCCTGGTGGCAAAGTAAATAAATAAAATAAAATAATCAAGTCTCTTAAGAATTTAAAAACACCTTTATAAGGAAGAAGTGTTTGAAGGACATAAATGTAAGAAACAAAGATTTAAAAAAAAAAAGACAAAGAAACACACACAGAGAAGAAATCAGAACTACACTTTCAAAAACAAAAAAATGTAAGCTTTGAAAGGGCAGGCAGGCCAAGTCACATGCCCTGTGTCCCAGGAACCACCACTGGTGGGGGGGGGGGCTGGGGAGGGGTCACAGAAACAGACGCTGCAGATGTGTGAGGGGCCAGGAGAGAAGCACCCAGAATAGCTAGCCTGGGTGCCAGGCTGAGGGTGGGGGCCTGGGCACAGACACCGCCAGTCTCCTTGGGGGTGGGGTGCGGTTGTGGGGAGCGTCACCAAGTCGGGATATTTAGAGCAGAAGCCGGGGGACAGTTCCACAGAGTGTTTGAGCCACACTGCTGAAAGGTAGCTCAGTGCTGGAGCAGCAGACTTGTGAGCCTGAGGACCACTGCCCCCCCCCAAACCCATCCCCAGCCCTGTGTGTCGGGCCCCTATTCTGGTCTCTTTCTCTCTCTCGTGAAATGAATCTGAAATAAAGGCATATGCCATGGGTCTATCTCTTGTCATATGTGTAGCCTCATTACCCTCAAGTCTCCCCTCCCTCATGGTGACTGACTCTTGGCAAAGCAGATGAGTTGGCTGGGGTGGGGGGCCGAGGGAAGGAAGGACTTGGGTTTTGATGGTTCACCGCATGCCTGTGGCCTCGTCACTGCACTCAAACCCTGTTCTTCCCAGGGCTCAGCTTGTCGCCTGGCAGTCAGGATTCTGTATCCGAGGGCAGGACTTAACTGTCACACTAGAGGGTGTTTTGGGAGATCAACCTTCTAGAAATGTTGACTGACTCCTTGAGATAACAGGGTGCAAGGAGAGAGAGAGAGGTTTGGGGGCTTAGCAGTATATCAAAAAAATTTACAAACCTGAGACCCCAGGTTCAATCCCTGGTGTCACACAGGCCAGAGCTAAGCAGTGCTGTGGTCCCTCAGATAAATAAATGCATCTTAAGAAGTGACTATTGTGAAGGAGACAGGATTTAATTCTGTCACGCTGGGTAGGAAGAGATTTGTTCCACATACTATGGAAAAGAGAACACGTATCTCCAACTCCCTTTGTGAAAGATAAGGGTGTCTAACCAGTTCTCTCAGGGCCTGTGCAGTGGTGCACCTGGTTGAGCACACACAGTACCATGTGCAAGGACTTGGTTCAGACCCTGCTCCCCATCTGCAGGGGAGAAGCTTCACAAGCAGAGCTGCAGGTATCTCTCTCCTTCTCTATCACTTCCTTCCCTCTCTATCCAAAATAAGTAAAACAAAGTATATATATTTTTTAAAAAATAGGAGGGCCAGGAAGTGGCACACCCAACTGAACACATATGTTACAATGCTCAGGGACCCGGGTTCAAGTCCCCTCTCCCCACCTGCAGGGGGAAGCTTCATGAGTGGTGAAGCAGGACTGTAGGTGTCTCTTTTTCTCTCTCCCTATCTCCCCACCCTCTTGATCTCTCTCTATCTAATAAATTATATATATGCATGTTTTTTTTTAAAAATAAAACAGTGCTCTCCCAACCTGCTGCAAAAAATATCTCATTAAGACAACTGAGGGTTCCCCCAGCTGTGGACAAGATGACAAAGAGAGTACAGGTGGGTCCCTGGGAGAATGAGCCCTCAAGCCCCCACTGCATCTCGATCAAACCTTCCAGCCAGGCTCCTTGCCTGTGGAGGCGCCAAGCCAGGAGAAGAGTTGCCCAGTGCCCCTTAATGGGAGTAAGGGGCCAGGAACACCCCCCAAGTTTGGAAGATGGCCTTTTCTGGGATGCCCACAGTAACACGCCCTTGGTCCTTATCTTTCTTGCAGGGCCCCCGAGATCATCCTGGGCTTGCCCTTCTGCGAGGCCATCGACATGTGGTCGCTGGGCTGTGTCATTGCTGAGCTCTTCCTGGGCTGGCCCCTCTACCCTGGGGCATCGGAGTATGACCAGGTGAGTTGGGGTGACCTGGTTGGGGGGGTCTGGGGAGGGTCCCTAGGAATGGGGCGGTGAAGGGCAGCTTCTCCGGGCACCCCTCCCTCTGTCTCCCCCAGTCTCTCTCCTGATGAGATTGTGATCCTGGGGGCCCCCAGGGCACCGTGCCCTTCTGGGGAGCCCTGAGCCTCTGCCCTCCCCCTGCAGATTCGATACATCTCCCAGACGCAGGGCCTGCCTGCCGAGTACTTACTAAGTGCAGGGACTAAGACCACCAGGTTCTTCAACCGTGACACCGACTCACCGTATCCACTGTGGAGGCTGAAGGTAGGAAGTGCCTCTACTCTTTGCCAGCTCATCCTCTGTGGGGGATGGGAGGACATCACACAGCATCCCCAGGTCAAGTTTCACTTTGCTGTGACTGGGCAAGGGGCAATGGAGGTGGCCTCCAAAGTCCAGGCAGAAAGGGGATCTCCGTGAGTGTCCCAGTTCAATATATATATGATTTCCAATGTTTTCTTTACCTTTAGCTTATTTATTTATTTTTGGTTAAAAGACACAGAGAAGTTGAGAGGGACAGGAGAGACAGAGAGGGAGAGAGAGAGACCTGTAGCCCAGCTTCACGACTCATGCAGCTTCCCGTCTCATGGTCCTCCTCTGCAGGTGGGGACCAGGGGATTAAACCTGGGTCTGTGCACATGGCAACTTGTGTGTTCTAGCAGGGACACCACCACCCTGTCCCCTATTATTTATTTGTTTGTCTGTTTGTTTGTTTTGATGCCACCAGGATTATTCAGGACTGCATGACAAATCCACTGCTCCAGTGGCCTTTTTTTTTTTCCTTTCTTTTTCTCTTTCTCTTTTTCTTTTTAATAGAGGCAGAGACAGATTGAAAGCAAGGGGCTGGGTGGTTGGTAGTGTACTGGGTTGAGCACACATGTTATATATAATGTGCAAGGACCCAGATTCAAGCCCCCAGTCCCCATCTGCAGGGGGGAAGCTTTACAAGTGGTGACGCAGGGCTGCAGGTGTGTGTCTGTCTCACTCCTTCTTTATCTCTCAATTTTTGGCTGTATCTGTCCAATAAATAAATAAAGATAATAAAACGTTTTAAAAAAAGAAAGAAAGAAAATGAGAGGGGAGGGGTGAAAGAGAGAGGGAGGGAGACCTGTACTACTGCTTTACCGCTCATGAAGTTCCCCCTGCAGGTAAGGACCAGGGGGCTTGAACCCAGGTCTTTGTGCAGTGATATGTGGACCTAGCTGGCCCCTCCAGGTCACCTCTTTTTTTTCAATATTTATTTATTTATTCCCTTTTGTTGCCCTTGTTGTTTTATTGTTGTTGTTGTTGGACAGGACAGAGAGAAATGGAGAGAAGAGGGGAAGACAGAGAGGGGGAGAGAAAGATAGACACCTGCAGCCCTGCTTCACCACTTGTGAAGCGACTCCCTTGCAGGTGGGGAGCCGGGGGCTCAAACCAGGATCCTTACCCCAGTCCTTGCACTTTGCACCACCTGCACTTAACCCACTACGCTACCTCTGACTCCCTCCAGGTCACCTCTTTCTTTGGCCTGCTGCCACCTGCAGACTTTGGCTAGAATGGCTCAGACACCCAGGATTCTGTCCCATTTGTCTCACTGGCCTGTCTGGTCTGAGTCAGAGAGAGGATGGGAGCACACCCTGCCCTGTGGAGAGAGAATGGGAGCACCCACTGTTCTGTGCAGAGGCAGCACACCCCACAGAACCCACTGACACTCAGGAGGCTGGAGACCTTGGCCCCTGAGCTTTCTAAACTGTTTCTCCCCTGGAGGAGGGGCAGGAGTCCCACCTGCCATAGTGTTTGCTGTACAGTGGTGCCTGGCACAGTCAGAGCTCAGTGTGTGACAGTGTGCTCACTCAAATCAAATTGAAGTTTTATAGGGTGGGGGATACTGGGAGATATCTCAGTGGGTAGAGCACATACCTTACCATTCCCAGGGCCTGGGTTCAAACCCTCACACCACATGGGAGTGCCATGGACAGCACTGGAAGAGCCCCAGGAGTGGTGCATCGGTGCTATGATATCTCTCCACTCTCACCTCCTTCAATCTCTCTCTTTCTCCCCCCTCTCTCTTTCTCTCTCTCTCTCTCTCTGGGTTTAGAATAGGCAGATTGGTTGGGAAGCCCACTTATAGGTCTTGTGCTTGGCCAAGGCCCTCAGATCACTTCCTTGCACCACACTAAAATAAAGAAGTCAATTTTTATGTTTTAGCATGTTATTTAAGGTGTGTTTATTTCAGAAGAGAGACCCAGGAACCACTCTGCGGTGTCAGGGATGGGGCAAGGACCTCAGGCTGACAAAGAGCATACTCCATCACCTTCCTGGCCACAGAACTAAAGTTTTCAAATGTGGAAAAGAGCTTCTGTTTCTTCTGCCTATGGAATCTTCCCTTAAACTTAGGGAAGGGAGAGGGGATTTTGGATTTTATGTGGAACTCAACCCCCATCATCTTATAATCCTGGAAACCATTACCCAATCACTAATAAAATAGATGTTTTAGGTGCCAGGCGGTGGCACATCTGCTTAAGCTCAGGGACCTGGGTTTAAGCCCCTGACCCCCACCTGCAAGGGGGAAACTTCATGAGCAGTGAAGCAGGGCTGCAGCTGTCTCTCTGTCTCTGTCCCTCTTCTTCTTCCCCTCTCAATTCTGTCTCTATCCAATAATAAATAAATAAAAATAGAATTTTAAAAATGGTTTAGAACCTGAACTGGAATTGGTGTATTGCACCAAAGTAAAAGACTCTGGGGTGGGTAAGTGGAGAGAATACAGATCCAAGAAGGATGACAGAGGACCTAGTGGGGGTTGTATTGTTATATGGAAAACTGGGAAATGTTATGCATGTACAAACTATTATATTTACTGTAGAATGTAAAAACATTAATTCCCCAATAAAGAAATTAAAAAATGGTTTAGATATAATAAAACCAAGTCATAAGATCTGTTGATAAAATCTAAGGGCTGCAGTGACAGCATAATGGTTCTATAAAAGATTTTCATGCCTAAGGCTCTGAATTCCCAAGTTTCAATTATCAGCTGCACCATAAGCTGAGCAATGCTCTGGTAAATAAATAAATAATTAAAATCTAGCATCCAAGTCCTTGTTGATCAGAAAAAAAAATTTTTTTTAAATGGATGTGGCATATTTTATTCATCGCAGAAGCTTCCGGAACTCAGCCAAAATGAGTCTGTCCCAACAGGTGTTTAAGAGAAGAGAGAGATGCAGGGAGAAGGGAGGGAGAGAGGGAGAACGAGAGTGAGTGGATGAGAGAAATTAATCAGGTCACTTTAAGCAGAGACAGTGTCCTCTTTGGAAAGTGGGGAGAGACCCCCACCCAGAAGCTTAGACTGAGGGACTGAGGTAAAGACTTGTCAGCACTGCTCACTGTTGGCCTCTCTCACCCAGACCCCAGATGACCATGAGGCAGAAACGGGGATTAAGTCGAAAGAAGCAAGGAAGTACATTTTCAACTGCTTGGATGACATGGCCCAGGTAAGTCCTGGGGTGAGTGCAGAGGAGGGCCAGGAACCCTGGAAGCCGCAGCACAGCCAGCCCTCTCCTAGAGCCACAGGGGGTGGGTCAGAAGTCCCCTCAGTCAGGGCCCACAAAATAGCTCACTGGGGTGGGTGCCTCCATTGTCAAGCATGTGACCCAGGTTCAATCCCAAACCCCACTGCTCTGGAGGGAATTTTGATTCTATGGTGTTTTTCTTTCTGTGTCTCATCTGTTTACCTCTTTCTCTCTATCTGAGAAAAGTCATCCCTGAGCAGTGAAGTCCCAGTGATGACCAATATATATATATATATATATATATTTGCTTGGGGAAACATTTTTAAAGCTTTGTATCAGCTCCTTAAACATAAGTTTTAACTTAAGGGCCAAGACCTGGGTCATTGGCTAGAACACACACTGTATTATGTGTGAGGCCCTGAGTTTGATCCCCAGCACCACAAGGCAGCACCTTGAACAGTACTCAGGGAGCTCCGTGAATGGTGGAGCAGTGCTGTGGGGTCTCTCTTCTCTCAGCACCATGGACAGCACCCAGGGAGCTCCATGGATGGTGGATCGGGGCTTTAGTGTCTCTGTATCTCTACTATTTCTTCTCTCTCAATTCCTACCCATCTGCTTCTTTCTCTCCAAATGTTGGGCCAAGGAGTCAGCTCAGCAAGATCACACATGTGCATACACTGCGTTCATTCCCTGGCACTGCATTAAGCAACCAGCAGCCTGACTGGATTTTCATAAGAAACCTGCCAATCCATTGAGTTTCATGCCCAAGAAAGACTCAGTGTTGGTTTCCTCGGGATGCTGTGAAAGGCCTCCACAAGTTGTTGGTTTAAAAGAACAAACACTTGGGCCCAGGTAGTGGATGGCATAAAGCAACAGACTTCCATACCTGACACTCTGAGGTTCCCAAGTTCAGTCCCCAGCACCACCATGAGCCAAGGCTTAGCAGTGCTCTGATAAAGAAAGGAAAAGGAGAAGAACAGAACACTTATTCTCTCAACATTCTGGAGGCTCAAGAATTAGCAGAACCAAAAGCCCCTAGAAGGTTCTAGAATAGACTGCCCCTGCCTCTTTCCTCCCTGCTGGTGGCCCATGTAATTCTCAGCAACCCTAAGCTTGCAGCTACACCACTGTGTTCTCCATGTCCAGACCCAACCTTCTACCCTGCGTTTCCTTTTCCCTTTGCCTCTGTGTCTAAATTTGTTTTCATATTTTTATTTTATTTGTTTTTGTTCTGACTTATATTCGTGCCAGGAATTGAACCTGGGCCCCCTGGGGCTCCCAGCATCCTGGCACTGTGCTTGACCCAGCCTTTGTCTCTGCATCTCAGTCTCCTTCCTCTCTCTTTTCTAAAAGCAGTCCTGGGGTGGGCTGGGCTGGCAGCTGCATCACCGGTCCCCCTTGCTCTCAGGTAAACATGACCACGGACCTGGAGGGGAGTGACATGCTGGTGGAGAAGGCCGACAGGCGGGAGTTCATTGACCTGCTCAAGAAGATGCTGACCATCGATGCCGACAAGAGGATCACCCCCATCGAGACTCTGAACCATCCTTTCTCCACCATGACTCATCTGCTCGACTTCCCACATAGCACACAGTAGGTTTCTTGACCAATTCCCCCAGCACATAGGAGGTGCCCAGCTCAACATCCCCAAACAGCACACTGTAGATACTCTGACTCCTCCAGATGGTGCACATAAGTGCCCTGTCCAGTTCCTATAGCACATAGTAGGTGACTTTCCTAACTGTCCCCTAAGTAGTGCACATTAGATGTTCCACCTGACTCTCGTGGCACATAGTAGGTGCTCTGCTTGCTTAATTCTTCCTACAGCACATAGTAGATACCCTGTCTGACCTACCAAGCACATAGTAGGTGTCCTGATCAACTCCCTATGAAACACACAGAAGGTGCCTTGCTTGAATTCCTACACATCACACAGTAAGTGACCCGCTTGGCCCACCCACTCCCAAAGCACACAATAGGCACCCTGCTCAGCACTCTGCCATAGGTGCCTGCAGTGTCCTTAGTGCTCCCACTATATAGACTCTGCATGGTATAAAATAGTGACTGCCTTGAGCAGCATGGCTGTGGGGTCTCTGCCATGAACTGTAGGAGGTATGGACAGTGCAGAAAGGAGCAGGCAAGGCTCCCTTCCAAATACACACACACACACACACACACACACACACACACACACACACATATTTACAGACACAAGTGTTGGGGCTGGGTGACAGCTCCTCTGGTAGAGTGTATGCCTTACCATGTATGAAGGTCTGGGTTCAAGTTCCAGCACCACATCACAACACCATGGAAAGCATCAAGGGAACTCCATGGATGATGGAGCAGAGCTGCAGGGTCTCTCTCCTCTCAGCACCATGGACAGCACCCAGGGAGCTCCATGGATAGTGGAGCAGGGCTGTATGGTATCTCTCTTCTCTCTGTCTCCCTCCTGCCCCCAAGTCATGAAAAAAAAATCCCCCTCCTCCAGGATGCTGCTCAGGGCTAAGATCATGCAGTGTGAGGCCCTGGGTTCCTTATTTGATGCCAGAAGGGAAAAAGGTAAGATCAGTGGCAGGCAGGTGGGGCTCTTGGGCCAAAGCTCCTATCACATGGTCAGAGGAATGGCCACCCACTTAAAGTCAGGATCCTGGGTGAGTGAGCCCAAGGTCCTATGCACCTTGGGTTCCTGTGTGGAAGAGGCAGGAGGTAGAATGACACTTAGCTAGGTAAAGACCAAGCATAGTGCCCACAAGTATCAGCTTCAAAGACAGAATTTAATATGGGGGTGTCAATAGCCAAGAGTCCAGAAAATGGGGCTCTGAAGGAAGACAGGGCTCTGGGCACACTCAGGATGGCCTGAGAGGGGTCCCAGTACCGAAGGTTCTGGGAACTGCTAGAAAGACCATGGAGAGTGAGCCCCCAGCTACCAGGGGCTGGGGAAGCTTCAGCACTGTTGGGTCTTATTCCTCCTCTGTCTCTTCCTCTCTGAAAAAAAAAAAAATGACAGGCCAGAGTGATGAAGCCCCTCCCCCACCCATGAAATAAATAAATAAGCAAATGACAGAATTTGTGAGGAACAGTTGTGTAAACTCTGAAGAACAGCCTAGCATCTATTCTCAAGAACTTATGATAGCCATTGCAGTAAGTGAATGGATGTGAGCTCTCAGCTGGTGTCAGCCTCGAGTGAGGTTACTAGTATTGTTAGTGTCTACTTAATACACACACAATCCCAAGTCCCCACAGAGTAGAATGGCATTTCTGATGTTCCTTGGTCATCCCCTAGATGGTGCTGGTGGCCCAGATGGCTGGGAGCAGGGGAAGCAGGTGGAAACTATTTTCCCCCACCTGCTCAGAACAGTGAGACATTTGCTTAGGGGCAGGAATCCACACCAACACTGAGACTGAGCCTTGAACTTGGAGACAGTGCAAGCTGGTGGGTCTGCTGTGCTGTGGAGCCCTCCCCCATCCAGGGTGGAGAAAAGGAGGGGATGGGAAAATTTATCTAAATAACCTTGAGTGGGCTGGGGAGACAGCATAATGATCAACAAAAAGACTTTCATGCCTGAGGTTCTGAGGTCCCAGGTTCAATCCCTAGCACTACCATAAGCCAGAGCAGAGCAATACTCTGGTAATAATAATAATAATAATTTAATATAAATATAAATAAATAACCTTGGCTCTCAAAAATGCAGACTATGTATGCGAAACCCAGGGAATTAGGACTTCAGGTTCTTAGTCATTGGTCTTGTCTATTAGATAAGCTGGCCTCTCTTTTTATTTATTTATTTATTTTTGCTTTTTTTAATTGATAGAACAGAGAGAAATTGAGAGGGGTGGAGAAGGAGAAGGAGAGAGAGAGAGACCTGCAGCCCTGTAGACCTGCTTCACCACTTGTAAAGTTTCCTTCCTGCAAGTGGGAAGGAGGGGTCCTTGCACATGGTAGTGTGTGCAATCAATCAGGTGTGACACCGCCAATTCCTAAAGATATGTTTATTTGTTAATGAGAGAGGGGGGAGGGAGTGAGGGAAGGAGAGAGAGAGAGAGAGAGAGAGCTAGAACATCACTATAGCAGCATCAGTTACCTGCTACCCCACTTCCAGGCAGCTGGCCTCTCCTCTCCTTTCCTCTCCTCCTCACTCCTCTGCTCTCCCCCTGATGTCTTTCTCCATCTCTGCCTCTTGCACAAACAGCGTCAAATCCTGCTTCCAGAACATGGAGATCTGCAAGCGTCGGGTGAACATGTACGACACCGTGAACCAGAGCAAGACCCCTTTCATCACACACGTGGCCCCCAGCACATCCACCAACCTGACCATGACCTTCAACAACCAGCTGAACACTGTCCACAACCAGGTAAGCGGAGGCCAGGGCAGACAGCACCAAGGACTCTGTCATCAGACCATAGGGACACACACACACACTACATCGCGCGCAGCGCGCACACACACACACACACACAATACTGCTCCCCTCACCTCTGCAGTGGGAGTGAGAGGCCCTGGTCCTCTTGCCCTGCAGCCCCCTGGCTAGGGGTTCCAAGATTATAAGGTTCCAAGATTATAAGGAACACTGGTAGTCACCAGCCCAAGTATCCCCCACACCTCCTTTGTCCCCATGTGCCACCTTCATGTTTTCCTATAAAGCCACATAAAACCTGTCCTTTCTGCAGGGCACAGGCAGAGTCACTCTTTTCTTTTTGCAGAATCCAGCACCTAACACAAATCTTGAATAGAGGTGACAGTCAGCTGGTACTTACTGAGAGTCCCCAAGTCCTGCCTCAGGCTGCCTCTGGGATCTGAGTCTTCCTCCTCCTCCTCCTCCTCCTCTTTCTCCTCCTTCTTCTCCTCCTCCTCCTTCTCCTTCTCCTCCTTCTTCTTCTTCTTAAGATATATGGGGCTGGGGAGGCAGTATAATGGTTCTGCAGAAAACTTTCGTCCCTGAGGCTCTGAGGTTCTAAGTTCTAGGTTCAATCCCCACACCACCATATTCCAGAGCTTCTCTCTCTCTCTCTCTCTCATTTAAATAAAATACTTAATACCACACAAACATCACTCTGGCATATGTGGTGCTGGGGATCAAGCTCAGGACTTCAAGGTTGCAAGTCCAGTGCTGTAGCCACTAAACCATCTCCTGAGTTTCTTCTCTTCTGGTCTTAACTGATATCCCAAAGAATGGTCTGTAAATTTTTAAAAGTATTATTATTTAATATATTATTGCTGGATGCCAGCACTACAAATCCACTATCTCCAGTGCCTTTTTTTCCCCCTAATCTCTTTATTAAACAGGATGGAGAGAAATTGGGGGGGGGGGATAAAGAGAGGCACCTGCAGACCTCATTCACAACTTGTGATGCAGATCCCCTGCAGGTGGGGAGCAGGGGCTCAAACATGGATCCTTATGCTTGGTAATATGTGTGCTTAATTGTGTGCACCACCGCCTGGCCCCTAGTTTTTTAATCCAACACCATGAATAAACCCAGGACCTCATATACACATGATACACCATTGAGCAGCCTCCCCAGTCTGATTTTTTTCATTCTTTTATTTTTGGGGGGCCTGGGGGAGGGAGAGGAGAGAAACCACAGCACCTCTCCACCATTCATGGAGTCCCCTTTGGATTTAGTGCTGGGGCTCGAACCCAGGGTTTTTCACTTGGAAGGTGCCTATTCTATCAGGTGAGCTATCAGTCTTTTTTTTTCAATGTCACTATCACTGTACAGTGACAGAAACAGTCCTGTACACACACACACCTCCAGAGAGCAGGTGTGTGTGTGTGTGTGTGTGTGTGTGTGTGTGTGTGTTTTCTAATCCGCCATCTGGCCATCCACTGTCTTGACTGGGTCCCCTGCTGGCTCTGATGTGTCACTGGCCCCCTACTTTCCAGACCCCTTTTCCCAAGTCTTTACTTCCCAGCTTATCATCAACTCCTGGACAATGGGGAGCGAGCACCTGCACTCTGTCGCCCCCTGGGGGCCATCATACTCCTCACAGCTCTTTAGGAGGAAGTGCTAAGGTGTGGAGTCCCAGGAAAGGAATATTCTGGCTCAGCACCTAGTCCTGCTCCAGGCAGAGGCACACAGCCAACTGAGTGAGCTCCCCAACAAAGACAGCACCACCTGTGATCCAGCATGCCACTCTTCGGCATTTATCCAGCTGACACTCAAACACTGATTTGAAGGGATATATCACCCATGTTCCTAGCTGCATTATTCACAAAAGCCAAACTGTGGAAGCAGCCTAAATGCTCATCAACAGATGACTGGCTAAAGAAGTTACATGGAGCGGGTTAAGCGCAGGTGGCGCAAAGCACAAGGACCGGCATAAGGCTCCCGGTTCGAACCCCGGCTCCCCACCTGCAGGGGAGTCGCTTCACAGGCGGTGAAGCTGGTCTGCAGGTGTCTATCTTTCTCTCCTCCTCTCTGTCTTCCCCTCCTCTCTCTATTTCTCTCTGTCCTATCCAACAACGACAACAACAATAATAACTACAACAATAAAACAACAAGGGCAACAAAAGGGAATAAATAAATGAAATAAATATTAAAAAAAGAGTTAAATATCAGAAAAAAAACTTTAAAAAAAAAAGAAGTTACATGGAATACTACTCTGTAATCTGAAAAGATGATATGTGTCCTTTGAGACAAAATGATGGAACTGGAGGTGGTTATGCTTAGTGAAATAAGAGATGAAAGACAACTACTGGATGGTTTCACTCATAGGTGGAATCTGGAGAATTGATACACATGAACTTGAGGGGGGAAAAAAGCGAACCAGAAGCAAGCAAACTGTTTCTGAGACTTGTGAGAACTATTGTGTTTATCTTTGTGTGGTGGGAGGGTGGGGACACAGAGCTCGGGTGGTGGGTACAGTATGGAACTACACACTGTAATTTCACAATCTTGTAACATACTATTAATCACAAATTTAAAATAATAAGGGGGGGAACAGCACTGGTCAGGAGAGTAGGGGTTAGGCCTGTCTTCATCTCACAGAAGAGACTTGCTTCTTCACTAGGTCACATCTCCCCTGCCCCAGACTTCCTGTCACTCTGCCATCCCTGCCTGGGACACAGAGGTGACAGAGAGACCTCAGCAGGGAGGCTCCCCCTGGGATGTATATAGCACATCAGCATGGGTCTCCCCAATATCAGGCCTTTTTAGGGAGGACCTGGGGACCCTGAGAAACCAGGAGAACCTTCTGGTTAATTTTTTAAGAATTACTTGACACAAGGGACCAGGTGGTGGCACCCAGTTGTGTGCAAACATTGCCATGTCCAAGAACCCAGGTTCAAACCCCCATCCCCCACCTGCAGGGGAGAAGCTTCACAAGTGATGAGGCAGGACTGCAGGTGTCTCTTTGTCTCTCCCTATTTCCCTTACCCTCTCAATTTCTTTCTGTCCTATCAAGTAAAAAGAAAAGAAAGAAAATGGCCACCAGGAGCAGTGGATTCATAGCACAAGCACTGAGCCCCGGCAATAACCCTGGTGTCAATTTTAAAAATAGATTTAATGAGAGAGGGAATGCCAAAGTGTCACACAGGCACATATGATGCTGGGGATTGAACTCGGGGCCTCATGCTTTTTGGTCGAGCACTCTAGCTACTGAGCCACCTCCAAAGGTGCCTTCCAAACAACTTTGACACAAGTACATTTCCTTCCTGAAATTCTTTTTTTGTTTGTTTGTGTCCAAAATATTCATGGGTCAGCAAAATCGCTTACTTGGATAGCGTGCTGGTTAACCATTTACGTGAACTGGTTTTCAGCCTCACCCTCCCAACATTTGAGGCAGATTTGGTGCTGTGAGCCCCCCCATCTCTCTCTGTCTCTGTCTCTGTCTCTGCCTCTCTCTCTCTCTCTCTCTCTCTCTCTCTCTCTTTCTCTCTCATGTCTGCCTCTTTATCTGGAAACATCCTGAATTGGCAAAACCTG
>NC_080169.1:110656709-110764292 GCF_950295315.1 Erinaceus europaeus | reverse complement strand
AGGCTGGAAAATTGTTATTCCTGGATCCCCTATGGTTCCTTGTGGGTAGAGAGCCTTAGTCAATTGGCAGAGCCCTGAGATTAGATGTGCTTCAGGGCTGAGAAAGAATAACTTCAACCACCATTCACAAGACATTCCGAGCTAGGACGGTGTCAGGGATGAGTCCTTCATCCCAAGCTTCCAGGAGTATTTATTGGCAAAATTATGTATCACATCAAGGGCCTGGATGTTAGACCAGAAACTATCAAATACTTAGAGGAAAACATTGGTAGAACACTTTTCCACCTAAATCTCAAGGATATCTTTGATGATACAAACCCCATTGCAAGGAATACTAAAACAAAAACAAATCCATTGGATTACATCAAATTGAAGAGCTTCTGCACAGCAAAAGAAAGCATCACCCAAAGAGACCCTTCACAGAATTGGAGATCTTTACATGCTATACATCAGATAAGAGGATAATAACCAAAGTATATAAAGAGCTGTATATAAGTGTATATATAAAGTGTATATATACCACAACTATATCAGCCACTCGTTGTTGGGCACCTGGGTTGCTTCCAGGTTTTGGTTATTACAAATTGTGCTGCTATGAACATAGGTATACACAAATCTCTTTGGATGGGTGTGTTTGGTTCCTTAGGCTATATACCCAGGAGAGGAATTGCAAGGTCTTATGGAAGGTTTCTAGCCTTGTGAGGATTCTCCAGACTGCTCTCCACAGGGGTTGGACCAATTTACATTCGCATCAGCAGTGCAGGAGGGTTCCTTTGTTCCCACAGCCTCTCCAGCATTTGTTGCTGCTGTCATTTTTGACGTAAGACATTCTCACAGGGGTGAGGTAGTATATCATTGTTTTTATTTGCATTTCTCTGACAATCAGTGACCTAGAGCAATTTTTCATATGTCTGTTAGCCTTTTGTATCTCTTCAGTGGTGAATATTCTGTTCATGTCCTCTTCCCACTTTTGGATGGGGTCACTTGCTTTTTGATTGCTAAGTTTAGTGAGTTCTTTATATACTTTGGTTATTAATCTCTTGTCTGATGTGTGGCATGTAAAGATCATTCATTCTGTAAGGGATCTCTTTGGGTAGTAGTTTCTTTTGTTGTGCAGAAGATTTTTAATTTGATGTAGTCCCATTTGTTTATTTTTGTTTTAGTCTTCTTTTTAATTGAGTTTATATGATTGAAGATGCCTTTAGAATTTAGATGGGAAAGAATTCTGCCAATATTTTCCTCTAAGTATTTGATAATTTCTGGTCTAACATTCGTCCTTGATCCAATTGGAATTTACTTTTGTGTTTGGTGAAATATAGTGGTTTCAGTTTCATTCTTCTGCATGTTTCAACCCAATTTTTCCAACACCATTTGTTAAAGAGACTCTCCTTTCCCCATTTAATAGTCTGGGCACCTTTGTCAAAGTTTAGATGTCCATAGATGTGGGGGTTTACTTCTGAACTCTCAGTTCATTATTAGAATAATGAACCCACCTTGTCCAACCCAAGATCTTGGATGGAGCTAGAAGGAATTATGTTAAGTGAGATAAGTCAGAAAGAGAAAGACAAGTATGGGATGATCCCACTCATAAACAGAAGTTGAGAAAGAGGAACAGAAAGAGAAATGCAAAGAAGAATTAAACTGACTTTAGAGTATTGCACCAAAGTAAGAACCTCTGGGTAGAGGGTGAGGGTAGATTTTAAGCTTCACCATAGAGGGGTGGGAGTAGGGACACAGACTTTTGGTGGTGGGAATGGTGTTAATATGCACTCCTATTAACCTATAGTTTTATAAATCACTATTTAATCAATATGAGAGACGATGTCTTGAACTATTTGATACACAGACCCAAATTCTGAGTGTATATTCCTTCATTCTAAGCACTTAAGGCTTCAAATTGGTAACCTGATTGAAATTTGAAACTGGGCTTAAATCGTTAATACATTTCTAATAATGACTTTTTCTTTGAAATATTGATCCCGAGTATTGTATATACTGGAATAGTGTTCTGGATTCTCTCTCTCTCTCTCTCTCTCTCTCTCGTGTGCCTCTTACTCTCTCTCCCCTCATCTCTGGCTCATGCAAAACTCTCACTCATAGGTAACACATAAAACAAATCTCAAAACTATTTCGAGGTAGCTGGGGAGATGGGTCAACTAGTAGGTCATGAACTTATGTGTGTGACTACAGGGAAGAGATAGCCTCTATACTTTAAAAAAATTAATTAAATAATTGGATAGAGACAGAGAAATCAATAGGGAAAGAGGAGATAATAGGGGACAAAGAAAGAGAGGCTCTTGTGGTCTAAGGGGTGGCTTAGTGGATAAAGCACTGGGCTCTCAACCACAAGGTCCCAAGCTCAGTCCCTGGCAACACTTTTACCAGAGTGATATCTGGTTCTTTCTCTCTTCTCTTATCTTCCTCATTAATAAATAAGTAAAAGTTAAAAAAAGGTGCAGGGGAGAAAGAGAGACACCTGCACCATTTTTGAAGTGTCCCTTGTGCAGGTGGGGACTGGGTTCTTGCACGTTGAAATGTGTTTACTGGGTCTGACATTGCCTGGCCCCTTCACATTTCAACAAAATTTTTCAGATTATGTTGATGCATATGTTTAGTGTAGCACTGTTGAACAATGTATTATATTGTGTACCATATGGACTCCGATTTTTAAAAAATATTTATTTATTTATTCCCTTTTGTTGCCCTTGTTTTATTGTTGTAGTTATTGATGTCATCGTTGTTGGATAGGATAGAGAGAAATAGAGAGAGGAAGGGAAGACAGACACCTACAGACCTGCTTCACCTCCAGTGAAGCGACCCCCCTGCAGGTGGGAATCTGGGGGCTCGAACTGGGATCCTTACACTGGTCCTTGTGCTTAACTCGCTGCATTACCACCCGACTCCTATGGACTTGAATTTTTTTAATAGCACTTTTTTAAAAAGTGAAAAGAATTGGCATATTTAATCTTTTTTGGGGGGTCTTATGGTGGTGCAGGGGATTGAACCTGGGACTTTGAGTGTCAGGCATGAGATTCTCTTTGCATAACCATTATGCTATCTAGCCCTGCCCTGGCACATTTAATCTTAATAAAGCATTTAATTTGTTTGGGGAGTGGCTCAGTGGTAGAATGCATGCCTTTGAATGTGTGAAGCTCTGGGCTCCATTCCAAGCACTACACATAAACAACAAAAGACAAATGTAGAGCATCACAAAAGATGGCAGAGAGGTACTTTGACTTTTCTCTTTCATTCATTAAATTAAATAAATATAATAGTTATGGAAAGGTTTTCATACCTGAGACTCTGAAGTCTGAGGTTCAGTCCCCAGCACCACCATAAACCTGCTCCACTGGAGGAAACTCTGGTGATCATTTTTACTTTCTCTTAGTTTGCAGTTTTTTTTTAATCTTTATTTATTGGATAGAGACAGCCAGAAATCAAGAGGGAAGGGGGTGATAGAGAGGGAGAGAGACAGAGAGACACCTGCAGCCCTGCTTCACCACTCATGAAACTTTCCCCCTGCAGGTGGGGACCAGGGACTCCAACCTGGGTCCTTGCGCATTGTAATACGTGTACTTAACCAGGTGTGCCACCACCCGGCCCCTGTAGTTTTGTTTTTTTTTAAGTGTAATTATTTAATTAGTTTACCAGAGCACTACTCATTTGTGACTTATGGTGGTTTAGGGGACTGACCCTGGGACTTTGGAGCCTCAGGGATAATTTTTTTTTTTGTATAGTAACATTTTATTTTATTTTTTATTGGGGGGATTAATAGTTTACAGTAAATACAGTTGTTGGTACATGTTTTATTTATTTTTTATTTCTTTATTGGGGATTAATGTTTTATAGTTGACAGTAAACACAATACTTTGAATATGCATAACATTTCCCAGTTTTCCATATAACAGTTCAACCCCCACTAGGTCCTCTGCCATCCTGTTCCAGGACCTGAACTCACCCCTGTACCCACCCCAGAGTCTTTTACTTCGGTGTAATACAAGTTTTGCTTAGTGTTTTCTCTTCTGATCTTGTTTTTCAGCTTCCGTAACATGTGTGAAATTTCTCAGTTTTCTGCAAAACAGTGTCACCCCAGCTTAGAGCCTAGATCTTCCTCCACCATCATGAACCAGGGCCTGAAATTCCCCCCAATTCTTCCCCCATCCAGAGTCTTTTACTTTGGTGCAATACGCCAAACCCATTGCAAGTTCTGCTTTGTGTTTTCCCTTCTGTTCTTATGTCTTAACTTCTGTCCATGAGTGAGATCATCCCATATTCATCCTTCTCATTCTGGCTTATCTCACTTCACATGATTCCTTCAAGCTCCAGCCAGAAAGGTGAGAAATGTGAATGCCTCATTCTTTATAGCTGAGTAGGCACAGTCACATTTAATTTAATCTGATATCTCAAACATTATCCTTTCATCCTGTAACTTTCATTATGACTGCAGTTGGTGTATTGCACCAAAGTAAAAGACACTGGGGTAGGGGTCCTGGAAGATGATGGCAGAGGAGGACCTTATGGAGGCTGAATTTGTTATGTGGAAAACTGAGAAATGTTACACATGTACAAACTATTGTGTTTTGCTGTCAACAGTAAATCATTAATCCCTCAATAAAGAAATTAAACAAATAACTTTCATTATGATATATTTTACCTTCCTTCCTTCCTTTTTGTAGCAAGTCCTCAGAGTCTAACGTGCATTTCACACTTGTGTCAGACCTCCATTTTGGACTGAAGACACTTTCACATGCTCTGTGAAATAGCTGTGGCTATTGTCCCAGGCAGGGCAGGGTCAGAGGATTATATGGCATTGTACTGAAACCATGGAGGGAAGAGACTGCTATTTATTCTTTTATTAGTAAAATTTAGGAAATGCTCTGAAATGGGAAAGGTCTAAGAAGTCATAGTTGGTTTAATTTCCATAGCAGGTGGAGCCATCTACCTCTGGTGGTGCTGATCACTTAGAAAAGAATCCCCAGTTTTATTGTTGTTGTTGTTTTCTGGGGTGTTCTGAAATCTGCTGGCATGGTTAATAGATAATCTTTAGAATTCTACTTAGAAGTACTTCAGTGAATTTAAAAAAAAAAAAACAACAGATGAATGGCTGAGAAAGCTGTGGTATATATACACAATGGAATACTATGCAGCTATCAAGAACAATGAACCCACCTTCTCTGACCCATCTTGGACAGAGCTAGAAGGAATTATGTTAAGTGAACTAAGTCAGAAAGTTAAAGATGAGTATGGGATGATCCCACTCATCAACAGAAGCTGACTTAGAAGATCTGAAAGGGAAACTAAAAGCAGGACCTGATCAAATTGTAAGTAGGGCACCAAAGTAAAAACCCAGTGGTGAGGGGTAGACATGTAGCTTCCTGGGCCAGTGGGGGGTGGGAGTGGGCGGGAGGGATGGGTCACGGTCCTTTGGTGATGGGAATGGTGTTTATGTACACTCCTAGCAAAATGTAGACATATAAATCAGTAGTTAATTAATATGAGAGGGGGAAATCAATTGTATGTCTCAAAGGTTCTCAAAAGACAAACTGAATCTTTTTAATAGATAGGCTACGTATTTGATATGCGGACTCTCTCAAAAGCCTAGACCAAGTAGATTAGAAGCTTCCAATAGCACAGCTATATACAAGATACTGGGTACTGTACAGCAAACCATAACAAAGGGACTTTTCAAAGTTAACCCAATTAACAAATAATGTGATGATAATATTAACTATTGATTGTCTTTTTGAACCCTAAGACAGCAGGAACCTCACATCTTCACTATAGAGCCCTTACTTCCCCCAGTCCTGGCACCCTTGGATAGGGCTCACTTTCCCGTATGCATCTCCCAATCCAAACCAAATAATATTGCATCCGCCGATCACAACCTAACCAAAGCAACGATTGCCATCTCAACATGCTTCACCTCAGAGTGTATCCAGAGACTTCACGTGTGGAATGACAACCCTTCAGCTTCATTACTCGGGTGAGACCTTTCCTTTTATAGTACACTCTAATTTCATCTCAGGTAGTTCACTTTCTAACAAAGTCCCATAACCTAGACATACACCAGTTTCTGTGAGAGAGAGCGTATGTGCACACGTATCCATAAACTACTGCAAAATATATACCTGAAAGCAGGATTACACTAGAGTTTGCAATGAGTACCTCCCTAACACTTCCTCTCCACTATTCCAAGCTTGGGATCCATGATTGCTCAACAAATTGTTTGGCTTTGTATGTTAACTCTCTTTTCAATCACCAGGTTCCAGATGCCACCAGGATGCTGGCTAGGCTTCCCTGGATTGAAGACCCCACCAATGTGTCCTGGAGCTCAGCTTCCCCAGAGACACACCTTACTAGGGAAAGAGAGAGGCAGACTGGGAGTATGGACCGACCAGTCAACGCCCATGTTCAGCGGGGAAGCAATTACAGAAGCCAGACCCTCTACCTTCTGCAACCCTCAACGACCCTGGGTCCATGCTCCCAGAGGGCTAGAGAATGGGAAGGCTATCATGGGAGGGGGTGGGTTATGGGGATTGGGTGGTGGGAATTGTGTGGAGTTGTACCCCTCCTACCTTATGCTTTTGTTCACTAATCCTTTCTTAAATAAAAAATTAAAAAAAAAAAAGAAGTACTTCAAAGACTGAGACGGGGAGGGATTCACTTCAGAGACTTAAGGAGGGAGAAGTATAAAGGGTTGGTAGAGCCGGTTGCTAGGGCAACCTCAGGATTGAAAAACAGTCAGTCGTTTGTTGTAGACTGACACTGGATAGGGCTGTGATTTCTTTCCCCTTTTGCGTGGCTCTAAGACAGGGACAGTTTTTTTTTCTTTAAATATTTATTTATTAATCTTTTTAATACTTTATTTTATTTTATGTTGAGAGAGAGAGGGAGAGAGAGAGAGAGAGAAAGAGAAGCCAGTTCACTGCTCAGCTCTGGCTTATGGTGGTGCTGGAGATTTAACCTGGGACCTCAGAGCCACAGGCATGAAAGTATTTTACATAACCATTATGCTGTCTCCCCAGTCCAAGCTTAATTTTATTTATTTATTTATGCATTCATGAGAAGGAGAGAGAGTGTGGAAGAGAAGAGAAAGAACTAGGGTGTCACTGTGGCACAAGAGACACCACGACTAGAGTTTGGAGCCTTATGCTTGAGAGTCCAACCCCTTATCCACATCTCCCAGGCCACAGAAGGACAGCTATTTAATTGTTTATCTACTTATTTTTAATGTATTATTTGTTTATTGGATAGAGGCAGTGAGAAATCTAGAGGGAAGGGGGAGATAAAGAGTAAAAGTGAGGCAGGGGTCAATAGCCTAATGGTGATGTAGAGACTCTTCTGCCTGAGGCTCCAAAGTCCCAGATTCCATCCCTCACACCATCATAAGCTAGTGCTGAGTATTGTTCTGTTTAAAAACAAACAAACAAACAAACAAACAAACAAATGGGGTCCGGGCACACCTGGTTAAGCTCATGTAGTAAAGTGCAAGGACCCGCATAATGATCCAGGGTTGAGTGTTGTTAAAATTCGTAGGCTCTAGCTGGCCGAGCTGGCTTCACGGGCGGGTAACAGAGACGCGGAGACAACGGCTGGGCAGGGAAGCTGTATTTCTTTATTCAGGAACAACGATTCATAAACTAAGACAAACTAATCACCAAACAGAACTCTGCTGTCTCTTTGCGGCGGCGGCGCAAGCACTCTTTCTTTTACTCTCGAACTCAGGAACCCTCGAACTCTCTCACTCTAGAACTCTGGAACTCTCTTACTCAGGAACCCTCTCCTGGGGTCCCTTGGGGCGGGGCCAAGCGGCCCGCGAAATTAACTGGACTGATCCAATTCTCTTGGCGGGGGAGGGCTAGAACAAACCAATGTAAAGCATACGACAGTTGAGGATCCAGCTCCCATATTTTCTGGACTCCCATAAATATAAAATGATAATTTTTTTCTCCTGTTAATCCATCTTCTATCAGTTTAGTTACCATCCCAATCAAAAGACTGAGAAGAAAGGAAGAAAATATTTTTTACCCCTATATTACAAAGAACAGAAGGCACTGGTGATGACTTCTGCAGTTTGACTTATCTCAGCTTTCTCTCCTCTGTTTCCTAGATGCTCTTCATTCTGAACGAATCACCACAACTTTTACTAACACATCATTCACTTCCTGCCCAACTTGTCAATAAATATGGATTCTCTCCCTCGCCTCCGCTAAAGTCTGATGTGCTTTTGTTGTGCTCTCTATTGAGAAGGAATGATTGGGGAAAGGATTGCACACCCCTTTCACCACAACATTAGTTGACTCACTTTATAAGATAGCAAGAAAAAGATTCAGGAAGCAGACATGAGTTTTTCTCGAGTATTTTTTGTTAATTTTGAGACATCATCAGAAGTTATTGTTCCTCAGCTCTCTTTGGCTAAGGTTTACAATTTTTTTGATTGTCATTTAAAAATGCCAGTAGTAGGCCTGCGAAAAAGCTCACTTGAATAATGTGTTTGCTGCTTGGTCTCCTGCAAGATCTGGGTTCAAATCCAGATATCAAGACATTGATAGAAACTTTGGTGCTATGGTCTCTTTCACTATCTCTCTGCCTGTTTCTATAAAATCAACAATTAGAATTTCTTTTTAAAAAATCTTTCTTTTTAAATTTTTTTCTAGAAAACCAACTTTTAATATCTTATTTTATTTATTTTTGAGCAGGAGCAGAGAGAAATCAAGAGGGAAGGGGATGGTAGAGAAGATGAGAGGAAGAGAGACACCTGTAGACTTGCTTCACGACTAAGATAGGATAAGAGGTCCTGGCCCTGGTGCACTGTAATGCACTGTAATGGGTGCACTCAACCAGGTACACCACTGCCTGGCCCCTTTTAAATCTTTCTTTAAAATATATTTTATTGGCGGCCGGGTGGTGCTGGCGCTCACGTGGGTGGCCTCGCAACAGAAGGTAAGCCACTGGCTTTCCTGTATGCAAACAGAGGGAACAATCGGGAAAATTCAGGTATGAACAATCTGCTTTATTAAGAAAAAGGCAGGGTTTATATAGAAGAATGGAACAAAGAACATTTTTCACATATGTCAATGATGAAGAGTTTCCAAAAGGTCAGTACTCTTATGGTGGGGGATCTAAGGCATGACGAGAATTGATAGGGGTAGTGGAAAGTTCAGAGTGATTAATTACTATGGGGCAATAGTGTTAATTAACTAAAGGTATTAAGAAAAATATGGTAATTAAACCAGCAGGGTGAGGTAAACAGAGAAAGGCAGAATATTGATGCAAGGAGTAGTGATCAAAGAACGAGGAAATAATGTTTGGGTCTTAGTATTATGTTACTGACAAGGCAGGGTGATGGAGTATGGTTTGTATGTGATCAAAGATTGTGAACTTATAGTGAACTTTAAGTGAACTTTCAAGCAGGCAACCATTGGGTTTGTAGCAAGGGAATGAGTTAAGTGTTAGAGGGTATAGGCCTTTGTGAAGCCTGGGAGACTGACAAGAGGAAACTGAGTCAGGAAAGCGTTTCCCTCCAAGCTCTATCACTGAAAAGGAGGGCTGACAGGTGGGGTGTCTTTTCAGACCTCCATCTTTAGGATGGGGAGTACCCCTATGTTCTACCATGCTTTCACATTGCCCTACAGGATGGTGGCACAGTGGGTTAAGCCCACGTGGCGAGAAGCTCAAGGACCTGCATACAGATCTGGGTTCGAGCCCCCGGCTCCCCCACCTGCAGGGGAGTTGCTTCACAGGCGGTGAAGCAGGTCTACAGGTTACTATCTTTCTCTCCCCCTCTCTGTTTTCCCCTCCTCTCTCCATTTTTCTCTGTTCTATCCAACAACAATGACATCAATAACAACAACAATAACTACAACAAAAATAGGAAAAAAAAAACACAAGGGTAACAGAAGGGAAAATAAATAAATAAATATTAAAAAAATATATTTTATTTATTTTGGATAGAGACAAAGAAGTTGAGAGGGAAGGGAAAGATAGAGAGGGAGAGACACAAACAGACAGACACCTACAACACTGCTGAGCCACTTATAATACTTCCTCCTTATATATGGGGCCTAGGGTCTTGAACCTGGGTCCTTACATACTGTAATTAATATGTGCACTCAACCAGGTGAACCACCACATGGCCCCAAGAACTGGAATTTCAATAGTGACTCCAATCTTCACTATGTCTATCATGAAAAATCCTAACCCTCCCTCCTTCCTCCCAATCAAGGAGCAGGAGTTAAATAAATGGCCCTCCAGAGTCAAAGCATGCAGCCCTGGCCCTGTATACTGTAGCTCCCTTGGCTGGCCTAAATGATGAACAACAATGGCATTTGTAGTAGTCAAACATTATTTATTTTTAATTTTTGTTGCTACCATGGGCAGCTCTTGGAGTAAGTGCCTACACTGTGAATCCATTATTCCTGGCACCCATTTTTTTTCTTTCTTATTATTTGGTAAGATAGAGAGAAATTGAGAGGGAAGGGGAAGACAAATAGGGAGAAAGAGAAAGGGACACTTGCAGCACTATTTCACCACTACTCATGAACCTGCCCCCTGCAGGTGGAGGCCTGGGGCTTGAACCTGGGTCCTTGCACATGATAATATGTCCACTTAATGAGGTGAGCCGCTACCTGGCCCCTTGAACATTCCTGTTGAAGTCAAAGTGGAAAAAAAAAACAAATCACCAATTTGGTAATTTGTAGGATTGGAGAGAGACTTTTTTTTTTCAGGCCCAACCCACAATAGTACATTTAATTAATTAATTTTTGTATTACAGAATTACATGTCAGCAGGGGTTTTAATCCACACTATTCCCACCACCAGAGTTCTGAATCTTCAGTCTCCCCACTGCAATCCACCACAGTTTCCTTAAGATTGTAGACATGGGTCAATTAACATCTCTACAACTATCTGTCCACACTTACACATAGTTGCCTTTTTTTTTGTTTTGTTCTGATTCAGTCTTCTCTTCCCTTCTCATCGTAACTACCTCCATATATCACTTTCCTTTTCCTTCTCTTCCTCTGTGTGCTGATGGAGCACAACAGTATTTTCAGATCCATTGTGTAAAGTCGACTAAACATGTGTCTTCTTGACAAAGGTCACACCCTGTAGAACCTTTTAAAGGGCCAAAGAGAAGTCAGGTAAATAAGTTTACCATGACTCAACAGCCTGGGGACGAAAAGAATGTTAACGGTGTGGGTCTCCCAATGGACCTTCACAAACATAGGAATCCTCAATTGGGCAAGAAAGACAAATATATATATAGGGACATATATATATATATATATATCCCTAGAAGTAAACTGTAAGTGAGGTTATTGGCACATTTCACTTAACTGAAATCAAATAGCCAAGAAACTGATGATAGCAGTCGCCAGCATCAGGGGCTGGCTGTTGTCCTCTGGGTAGAGAGCAGGGACATTGGCCTGAGCTGTGAAGGAGTTTGGGAAAGCTGCTATGGGGAATGTTACCGAGATTGCAGAGCCAGGTCCCCAAGGAAAACTCAAGGTACAAGTTTTCCAGGCCTATGACAGCACATTCCCTCCCCTTGCTCTAAAATACAGAAAAGAAACAGTAACTGTGGGTGGTGGCACACCGGGTTAAGTGCACTTAGTAGGAAGTATAAGACCCCAGACAAGGATCCTGGGCCCTTGCTCTCCACCTGCTGGGGGTCACTTCACAAGTGGTGAAGCAGTTCTGCAGGTATCTGTCTTTCTCTATCCCTCTCTCTCCTCCTTGGATTTCTCTCTGTCTTAACCGGTAAAATGAAAAAAAAAAAAAGTCTCCAGGAGCAGTAGATTAGTAGTGCCACTGCCCAGCCCCAGGGATAACCTCGGAGGCAAAAAACCAAAAAACAAAAACAAAAAAAAAAACGAAAAACAAACAAAACAAAACAGAAAAGAAAGCAACACCCTGAGCCAATACTGGTTGAGCCCCTCTCTGCTGTTGACTATACTGAAATCCGTAGGCGCCCTTGGCCAGGTTTGCTGAAACTGTGACAACGACAGTGGCAAGGTTGACTATAGAGGACTAGGACAAAACCATGGGAACACTACCGAACACAGAACTGGATAAATCCAAGAATGCTAACTCAGCTAAACCATCCAGTTAGACTTCGGTGGGTGGGGGAGGAGCTGGAAGGAGACGACCCCCATCACAGCCTCTTGTGTGGCGGCAAATGCAGCAATTCTCTGCGGCCTGCTTCTCACTTTAGGAGTGCTCTGTGTTTTAATAAGCTTTAAGAGCAATCGCTCTTTCTTCATAACATTTTAAAGTGTAATTATTCCTTTAAAAATCTCTACAGGGAGCCTGGCGGTAGCGCAGCGGGTTAAGCGCACATGGCGCAAAGCACAAGGACCAGTGTAAGGATCCAGTTCCAGCCCCTAGCTCCCCACCTGCAGGGGAGTCGCTTTACAGGTGGTGAAGTAGGTCTGCAGGTGTCGATCTTTCTCTCCCCCTCTCTGTCTTCCCCTCCTCTCTCCATTTCTCTCTGTCCTATCCAACAAAGATGACATCAGTAACAACAACAGTAACTACAACAATAAAACAAGGGCAACAAAAGGAAATAAAGATTTTTAAAAAAAGAAAAATGTTGAAAAAAAATCTCTATTATATGACTTCTTTGGTGAACTGTCTATTCAGGTCTTCCCCCCCCCCACTCTCCCCCTGGGTTTGCTTTTTGTTATTGAGCTATCTGATTTCTTTATATATTTTTAAAAAATTATCTTTATTTATTTATTGGATAGACACAGTGAGAAACTGAGAGGGAAGAGGGTGATAGAGAGGGAGAGAGACAGGGTGACACCTGCAGCACTGCTATACCACTCATGATTTTCCCCGGCAGGTGGGGACCAGGGGCTTGAACCTGGGTCCTTGTGCACTATACCATGTGCTCTCAACCAGGTACACCACTACCTGGCCCCTTCTTTATAATTTTTTTAACATTTTGATTTTAAAAATATATTTTATTTTTTGTTGCCACCAGGCCTATTGCTGGGACTTTGTGCATGTATGATGAATCCACCACTCCTGATAACAATTTTCCTTTTCTCTCTCTTTTTCTCTTTCTCTCTTCCTTAGGAGAAAGAGAAGTTGAGAGGGGGAGGGGAGACAGGCAGGGAGGAATGGACACCTGCAGACCTATTTCACCAGGAAGCATCCCCCCTACAGGTAGGGAGTAAGAGCTTGAACCCTAGCTCTTGCACATGGTAATGTGTGCACTCAACCTGGTGTGTTACTTTCTGGCCCCCAACTTTTATTATTTATAGATATGAAAGAGAAAAAGAGTGAAAGAACCAAAGCATCGCTCTGGCACATGGTGATGTGAGGGATTAAACTTGGGACCTCAGGCTCTAGCCACTGTACCACCTCTTGGACCATGATAGTGTGTGTGTGTGTGTGTGTGTGTGTGTGTGTGTGTGTGTGTGTGTACTACCATAACATTGCTCATTTCTGGCTTACATGGCTTTGAACCTGGTACCTCTGGTGCCTCAGGCATGAAAGTATATTGCATGGCCATTATGCTATCTCTCTTGTCTCTTTATGCATTTTTTATAGCCATCTCTTGTCAGATGTCTGATGTGCAAATATCTTCTCCCAACTGCTTGGCTGCTTTTTCATCTTTGTGGAAGTTTCTTTTGATGTGCAAAAGTTTTTTAGTTTGATGTAGTCTCATTTGCTTATTCTGTCTTTAGTTTCCCTTGCCCATGGGGCTGTCTCCAAATACTTCCTTGATGTTGAAGTTCTGAAGTTTTGTGCTTTCTTCTAAGCATTTTATAGATGACCTACAGGCATGTGAAAAAATGTTCCACATCCTTTCAATTATCACTAGACATTCTGTGCTTGTCCCACCATTATATATTGGGTGCAGCAGGGATAGATGACTTACACCATTATTATTATTATTTTAAGATTGGAGTTATTTTTTTCCAAAACATTCATTAGGGGTGATAATAGTTTGCAGTGAAGTTGTTGACACATGGGTATAATAATTTCTCATCTCCCCATGATTGTTGTCTGCAAAACAGTGTCACCCTCAACTTAGAACCTTTGCCATCATCATGTACCAGGACTCTATCACTGTTTTTGCCACTTTCCTTCCCCTCTTCCCCAGAGTCCTTTGCTCTGGTGCAATATCTCTCAACTGTTCCAAGTTTCACCTTGTGCTTTCCCTCCCCCCACCCTTGTTTCTTAAATTCCACATGTAAGTGAGGTCAGCAGGTGTTCACCTCTCTCCTTTTGGTTTTATCCAATATGAGTCCTTTGAGATGCATCTAAGATGAGGCAAAGGAGATGACTTGATCAAAAATATTTTATTTATTTATTAATGAGTGAGAAGGAGAACCAGAGCATCACTCTGGCATATGTGATGCTGAGGATGGAACTTGGGATCTCTTACCTCAGGGTTCAAGTGCTTTATCCACTGTGCCACCTCCTGGGTCATGAATTCATCACCACCACCATCGTCATCATCATTTTTTTTTTTTAATACCAGAGTACTGCTCAGCTCTGACTTACAGTTTTTTCTTCTAGCGTCTGCCCTTCTTCTGCAGCCAGTCAACAGCGTCAGGTTGAGCCTGATGTAAAGTTTCGAGACCTCCTTTGAATCTGGAGAGGTGGCAGTCATTGACTATGTGGGTCATAGTCTGTCTGGAGCTGCAGGGGCAGTTCGGGTCGTCTCTGGCTCCCCAGCGATGGAACATAGCGGCAACCGGCCATGGCCTGTTCGATAGCGATTGAGGAGGGCCCAATCATAACGTGCTAGGTCAAAGCTGGGTTGACGCTTGCAGGGGTCTGTGATGAGGTGTTTGTTCTTTACCTCAGCTGACTGACTTACAGTGATGCTGGGGATTGAGCCTGGGACTTTTTCTGCCTCGGGCATGAAAGTCGTTTTATGTAACCATCATGCTATCTTCCCAACCCTAACAGCTGATTTATAGCTTTCTTAGCCATCCACTTTTACACTGGGCATCTTGGTTACTTCCAAATTTGAACTGTTACAAATTGTGTTACTGCAAAGACAGGTGGACATCGATCTCTTTGGATAGGTGGTTTTTCTTTCTTTGAGCTCATCTTTGTTTGGTTATTTGCTAGCCTTTAAGGACCCAAAGGAGTATGGGATGATTTTCTTTTCAACCAACAATACTAAGCAGTATAGATCAAACCTGGGCAGAGGTTTGTAAGTTCTATTCGAGGAGTGTATAAAATCAGATGTATTTATAACTTCAGCGTGAGAATTAGGATTCAAGTGTTCTCTTATTGTCTTTTGAAGCAATATTGGGAGCAGACCTATTTTCTTTTCCTTAAGTTAAACATGTTCCTGATAAAGCATATATACATATCTTTGTTCTATTATGCTGAAAACAACTAAAAACAATTTCACTGCATGCTCCAGGAAATACTTTGTGAACCAGCAAATTTGTTTTCTTAGTAAGACTAAAATATACAAATCAGACTCACTTACTTAACTATACCCAACAAATCCAAAGCTATTTGTCATAGACAGTGTCTAGTTCTTCATAGTTCCCTCCTATCTTGTAGAGAAGATTTAAAAAATCCTAAGGCCAGGCACTAAAATTCTAAAAATATCTGATTTAACTCCCCCACCAACCCCCACCTGAGGTTCTGCTAAGTCTCTGGTGGGTCGTGTTCTCTCTTACTACATTAAAGCTAATCAACTCACCATCTCTGATCCAAAAGTGTTTTCTAAACCTTTTTTAAGGAGTTAATTCACCAAATTGCCTTTTTTTTCTTTTCAGGCAATGTGTGTGTGTGTGTGTGTGTGTGTATTAAGTGAAAACAAACAGCAATCCCTACACAGTCAGCTGCTAAATTACTCATGGTGCATCATACAAGGATATTAATAGTACTTGAGAAGAATGACTCATTTCATTAAAAATGTTCACAACATATAAAGTGGGGGGGGGAGCAGTAATTGAGAAGCCAGGTGATGACACAACTGGTTGGACATATATGAATCAAGTCTCTGGTCCCCACCTGTAGGAATGAAGCTTTGTGAGTGGTGAAGCATTGCTATAGGTGTCTCTCTTCATCTCTCTTTCTCCCCCACTTTCAATTTCTTATTGTTTCTAGTGAATAAATAAATTATAAAAAACAGTAAATGACTAAAATGTATATTATAGACTAGTTTTGTTGAAATGTCTTTATGATCTGAGGGTGAAAATTCTTCCTTCAACTGGGTGCAAAGGAGATGATTAAAAACAACTCGATAGGGGTTCAGGTGGTAATCCAGCAGATTGAGTGCATGTGGTGCAAAGCGCAAGGACTGGCATAGGGATCTGGGTTTTAGCCCCCGGCTCCTCACCTGCAGGGGAGTCACTTCACAGGCAGTGAAGCAGGTCTGCAAATGTCTATCTTTCTCTCCCCCTCTTTGTCTTCCCCTTCTCTCTGTCCTATCCAACAATGAACAACATCAACAACAACAATAATTACCACAACAAGGCTACAACAACAAGGGCAACAAAAGGGGGGAAAATGGCTTCCAGGAGCAGTGGATTCATGGTGCAGGCACTGAGCCCCAACAATAACCCTGGAGACAAAAAAAGAAAAAGAAAAAACAACTCAATACATTATTTCTGTGTATCTATCACATGTTAAGCAGTAGATGAGGTCACCATAGTAAATAAAACAGATTTTCTGCCCTCACTGAGCTTATAGGTTAAGGAGACAGATATTAAACTATAAGAATTGTGATACATGCTATGAAGGAAAATGCCAAGGTGCTTTTGTGACTTGTTTATTCCTTGCAAAAAAAAATTGCTTACTTATTTTTAAGAGAGAGGGAGCAGGCCATGGCACACCTGGTAGAGCACACACATTGTCATGTTAAAGGACCTGGGTTTAAGCCCCTGGTCCCCACCTACAGCTGCTAGGGGGTGGGAGGGGAGCTTCATGAGTTTTGAAGCAGTGCTGCAGGTGTCTTTTTCTCTCTCTTTCCTCCCCCTCTATCTCTGTTCGTATCAAATGAAAAAAAATGGTTCTTTAAAATTTTTTTAATATTTATTTATTCCCTTTTATTTCCCTTGTTTTATTGTTGTAGTTATTATTTTTGTCATTGTTGGATAGGACAGAGAGAAATGGAGAGAGGAGGGGAAGACAGAGGAGGAGAGAAAGACAGACACCTGCAGACCTGCTTCACTGCTTGTGAAGTGACTCCCCTGCAGGTGGGAGTTCGGGGCTTGAACTGGGATCCTTATGCTGGTCCTTGCACTTTTTGCCACCTGCGCTTAACCTGCTGAGTTACCTCCCGACTCCCAAACAAAAAAATTGTTTTTAAGAGGGGGGTGGCTTGAGCATAACTCCTTTCTGGTAAGTGCAGTTTTGGTGCTGGAACTCTGCAGCCTTTTACATGCAAATTTTACCCCCTTGCCACTATGTATGCCTTCTGTCTGTGGGTTCTTAGTGCTCATCAGGTTAATATATGTAAGTTAAGAATGTGGTTAAGGTATAAACTTTTGGGCTCTGGAGACTACATAAAGGCTATACAAAAAAAAAAAAATTAGTGCCTGAGGCTCTGAGATTCCAACTTTAATCCCTGCCACCTCTGTAAGCCAGAACTGAAATCACAGCAAACCTCAGCGATTACAACAATAATAACAAAAGAAAAAATTGGTCAAACCAGAGAGAAGAAAAAAAGAAAGAAAAAACACAAAAGCAAAACCAAACCTACCTCCTTCCACAAAAGAGAACCAAATCAACCACCATACTACAATAACCACAACAAAAGCAACAGCAAAGTTTAATCAAATTAGAGAGAGGGAAGAAAGAAAAAGAAGCAAAATAAAACAAAACATAAAAAGGCAAGATCACACCAAAGCAAACTCCTCCTACAAGTGAAATCACAGAGAAACCCCAGTCAACAACAAACTGACAGCCTTAAGTCAAACTCTGAGAACAAAGTCCCCAACCCACCTAAACCATGACTTGGTATTGTCTGTAGTTCTGTGAGGAAGTTTAAGATGGCTCTCCACTGAGTTCTGACAAAAGGTTCAACCTTGGAATCTTGCTTGATAAATTCAACTCCACAGGTGGACTTGTCTCTGCCCTATTTCCCCAAATAGGTCACCTCTGGCCTGGGGGATGGGATGGGGGAGTGTGTGTATGTGTGTGTGTGTGTGTGTATGTGTGTGTGCGTGTGTAAGACTCACAGTTTGCTTTTCCTGTATTCTTTTCAGGTCCCTTTTGTGGATTTTTGGATGAGTTATAATATTCCATTATGGTTCTTCTTTGTCCCCTCCTCTATAGTTTATCTGAAGTGATAAGTATATATTCTTTCAATCTGAGTACTTAATGTTAGCGAGCAAAATCAAACCACCATCCACTCCAAGAAGCAAAAGATGTTTTTTCACGAATTGCAATCCGGGCCGAGTGGCAACAGACAGCAGTCTGCCAGCTCGACCCTGAACAAAGCTCAAACCATACAATTTATAGGAATTCAGACTACACTCAGGGGGGGGGGGGGCATATCACCTTATCAGCCTATATCCAATCATTTCAAACTTAGCAAAAGCCTGATCCATTCAGAGCAAAGCATGGGCTAGTTCAATCAAACCAGACCAATAGGTCCCGGCCAAAGTGGGGGTCACCACATTCTTTGTTGGGACCACCTGGCCATCTGTTTGCCATCTATCAGGCCATCATTTATCAGGCCAGGCCATCATTTATCAGGCCATCTGTTTTAACTATCTGGTAACAGTATTCTGTTGCAGAGGTCATGAGGAGGCCTGTTCGCTGCAGGGTCTGTCAAAATAATTGATGGCCTTTTAGGTTCTGTTGAGGGGAAAAGGGCAAGGAGTTTTCCACCTCACTGGGCAGGGGGGCAAAAAGCAACTATATTTAAACTATTCTTAAAACTCAATCTCAAAAAGCAACTATACTTATAACTATTTTAGAGTTACTGCCTCTAACACTTAAGGTTTCAAATTAGTGAACTGATTGAATTTTAACACTGGACTTAAATTGTTAATTCATTTCTAATAATAACTTTTTTAAAAAAATATATTAAATCACCTATAATCTTAGACCAGGCAGACCAGAAGCAACTGGACTTGTCAATATATAAGATAGTTATTTATAAGGTGCATTAATGACAAATATCATGGTAAGATCTTGTATGGTACAGCAAATCCTAACCATGGGATTTTCAAAGTAAACCAATTCTCAAATAACTTGGTCATAATAATAACTATCTACTGCCATCTTAAACTCTGAGATAGCAAGGAACCTTTCTCATTTTCTATAAAACCTGTATTTCTCCCAGTTCCTGGAACCTTTTGGGCATGGCTCATTTTCTTTCATGCTTTTCTTGACCCACACCATTTGATACTGCACCTGCTGATCTCAACCAAATCAATGCAACCAGTGCCACCTCGACGTTTCACTTTGGACTGTGTCCAGAGATGCTAGGTTTGGGATGTTAACTATCCAGCTCCAATGCTCTGGTGAGTCTGTTTCTAGCTTAAAGGACTCTTCAATTGCATATTGGGTAGTGCACTTCCTTATGCCAGTCCTTGTGCTTTGCACCACATGCCACATGCACTTAACCCGCTGTGCTACAGCCCATCTCCCCTCCCGGTAGTGCACTTCCTAACAAAACCAAAAAACCTAGATATAGACTAGGGCCCATGGGATAGAGCTCATGTATCCACAAGTTAGGGGAAAATATATGCCTTAAAGTAAAAGGGTACAATAGTCTGCAGTGACTCAATAAGTGCAGAAAGAAGTAGAAAGACCTTCAAAAAAGAGAGAGAGACCATAGAGTACTTAATCAAATAGTTTCTACTTAGAACTGGATACCCTCCTCACCTGCTTCCTATTTCACTTCCCTCAATAACTTTAAGTCTAACCCTGTCAGTGGTGAAGCAGTGTTGTAGGTGTCTCTCTTTCTCTCTCCCTCTCTCCCTCCCCCTTCCCTCTTGATTTCTGGCTGTCTCTATTCAATAAAGAAATAAAGAAAATTAATAAATAAATAAAAACAAAAGTTTACATAGTTCAAGAGAACATACACGAGAAGTAAGATTTTAATCAGAATCTCTGGGCTTTAGGGAAGATGTTATTTAATTAATTAATTTTAAAAATATTTATTTATTCCAATATGTTGCCCTTTTAAAAAATTCTTATAGTTATTGTTGTTGTTATTGATGTCGTCATTGTTGGATAGGACAGAGAGAAATGGAAAGAGGAGGGGAAGACAGAGAGGGGGAGAGAAAGAGAGACACCTGCAGACCTGCTTCACCACCTGTGAAGCAACTCCCCTGCAAGTGGGGAGCCCAGGGCTAAACTGGGGTCCTTACACCCCTTGCGCATTGCTTAATGTGTGCTTAACTCGCTGTGCTACCACCCAACTCCCTAATTAATTAATTTTAGTGAAGGAGATACAGAGAGAGAGAGAGAGACCAGAGTACAGTTCAGCTCTGGTTTACCATGGTGCTCGAGACTGGGCCTGGGACTTTGGACCCTCAGGCATGAGAGTCATTTGCATAACCATTAATGCTGTCTCCCCAGCCTAAAAGATGTGATTTATTATGCCTGTTGAAGCCAATAAACGAAGAAGGTGGGGACATCTGGGTGTAACTGACAGATATCACTTTAGATTTTAGAATGAGTATACAAGGTAAGGACTTAAAATGAAAAACTGTACTAATATGACATTAGGAAACTCCTAAGAGAAGATTTGTGGGTCTCTCTACTTTGGAAGTTAATCACTGGAGAATGGATGTAATATTAAAGACTTATGAGAGAAGCTGACTCATGCTGAGTGGCTGTCCTTAGGCCTTTTTCTCTTTCACCTATTTTCAGTGTGATATAATTTTATTAATTTGCTCTAAGGCCTGAATGTCAAGCTGTGACCATGGTTTCCAGGAGTATAACAAAGTCATTGTTTCATTATACTAGACCTACCAAGTGTTCTTGCAGAATTTACGTGTGTGAGTAACACACGTAATGCTTTTCTTTTCATTCATTTAAAATTATCTTTATTTATTGGATAAAGATAGCCAGATATTGAGAGAGAAAGGGAAATAGAGAGAGAGAGAGACACCTGCAGACCTACTTCACAATTTTTGAAGCTTTGCTTCTGCAGGTGAGGACTGGGGGGCTTGATCCCTGGTTCATGTGCTTTGTAATATGTGTGCTCATCCAGATGCAAAACCACCAGGCCCCCCCCCCCACTCTCTCTTTAATCGGGGCTGGGTGGTGGTGCACTAGGTGAGCTTACACATTACTATGCACAAGTTCCTGGTCAATTCTCTGCTTCCCACCTGCAAAGAGGGAAGCTTCATAAATGGTGAAGCAGTGCTGCAGGTGTGTCTCTCTCTACTCCTCTCTACCCCTCACCCTGATTAAAAGGAAAAATGGCTGTTGGGAACAGTGGATTCATAGTACAGGCACCAAGCCCCAGTGATAATCCTGGGAAAATAAAAAAAAATAAATCAAGCTTTTAAAAAATATTTATTTATGCATAACATTCCCCAGATTCCCATTTAAATGGGAATAAATCTAAATGGGAATCTGGGGAATGTTATGCATGTAAAAAAAAAAAAAAGAAGTAGAAACGCAAAGCAGAAATTGACTGAGTTTGGAGTATGGCACCAAAGTAAGAAAGCAGAAGTATACTAGAGTTTGCAGTGAGTACCTCCCTAATACTTCCTCTCCACTTTTCCAAGCTTTGGGTCCATGATTGCTCAACAATTTGTTTGGCTTTGTATGTTAACTCTCTTTTCAGTCACCAGGTTCCAGGTGTCATCAGGATGCCGGCCAGACTTCCCTGGATTGAAGACACCACCAATGTGTCCTGGAGCTCAGCTTCCCCAGAGACCCATCCTACTAGGGAAAGAGAGAGGCAGACTGGGAGTATGGACCGACCAGTCAACGCCCATGTTCAGTGAGGAAGCAATTACAGAAGCCAGACCTTCTACCTTCTGCAACCCTCAATGACCCTGGGTCCATGCTCCCAGAGAGATAGAGAATGGGAAAGCTATTGGGGGAGGGGGTGGGTTATGGAGATTGGGTGGCGGGAATTGTGTGGAGTTGTACCCCTCCTACCCTATGGTTTTGTTAATTAATCCTTTCTTTAATAAAAAAAAAAAATTTATTTATTAGGTGGGGGTAAATAGCATAGTCGTTATGCAAACAGACACTCATGCCTGAGGCTCCAAAGTCCCAGGTTCAATCCCCCTCTCCACCATAAATCAGAGCTTAGTAGTGCACTCATAAAAAGAAAAAAATATATTTCTTACTTATTGGATAGAAACAGAAATTGAGGGGGAAGGGAGATAAAGAGAAGGAGAGAGAAAGAGAGACACTTGCAGCACTAGTTCAAGATTCATGAAGCTTCTCCCTACAGGTGGGGCCAGTGGCTTGGGACCAGGGGCTTGAACCTGGGTCCTTGTGTATTGTTACATGTGCTTTCAAACAATGCCCAGCCCCCAATTTTCTTGTTATTTTAAAAAGATTTACTTATCTTAAAGGATTTACTTATTTATTTACATTTGCTTTTAAGATAGAGACAGAGAAGGAGAGGAGAGGGAAAGAGAGAGACAGGGAGAGAGAGAGAGAGAGGAAGAAGGAGTGAAAGAGACTGCAGTACCAAAGCTTTCTTCAATGCACTGGGGTGTTGCTATGCTTCACAATGGTTTGGTCTAGCCCCCCCCGCCCCCCCCCCCGCCTCTGGGAGATTGTGGTTTGGCCCCTGCTAGTTTCGCGGGCCCCATTCTCCCCACCCCCGATCCCCTATGGACTTCCAGAGTCCTTGCTGCTGCCGCTGCCAGAGGAGAAGGATGCAGGACAGATCTGTGTGGTGATTAGTTTTAGGTTAGTTTCTGAATCATTGTTCCTGAATAAAGAAATACAGCTTCTCTGCCCAGCCGTGTGTCCCTGAGTCTCTGTCTACCACCGCGAAGCTAGCCTGGCCTACTAGAGCCCTGAACTCTAATGACATATGGTGCCTACAACATGGGACGTGACCTGCCCATCCCCCAGATAAGTGACAATTTGGCTACCTATGCACTATGGCCTTCTCTTCTGCTTGTGAAGAGATCTCCAAAGGCCTCTACCCTTTCTTCAGGAGACTGTTACGCTGTTTCTGGAACATTTATCTCTGGACCACTCTGTGGTTTCTGCCCAATGCCAGCCCGCAGGAGCAGGCTTTCCGCTGTGTGGCGTGGGGCATTGGGCGTGGGCTCCCTCCACGCTGCACGGCCGCCAGGAGCAGGGCAGCAGACATGGCGGACAGGGCTATGGCCTATCCTGGCCACCACCCCGGGGCACCTCGGCCTGTGCCTTCTGCATGGCTGGCCCTCCTGCCCTCCTGCTATGAAGTCTGGGCAGATCCTGGACCACCCGGAGACCATGGGCTCCCTGCCAAAACTGGGGCCCCTGGCAGAGATCCAAAACGTGGGTCTGAAGGCAGACGAGCTAGAATACGCAGAGATTCATCCAGAGATTGCAACCTACAATTCCTAGAAGTGGAGCTGCGCGGGAGGCCACCTCCGGATGGTGACCCCCCCAACAACTAAGACAGTATAGATCTAAATCCTTGTTTAAAATGACATGTCTTCATAACAAAGGTTTCTCTCCTTGTGTATTAAAGACCATGTTTACGTGTGTGTTTAAAGTTTGGTAAACATTAACTTTAAGGTAAAAATATAACTTTAAGGCTATATTCTTACCAGACAACGTTAAATGAAAAAGGTTTCCAATGTAATTCTCATAAAGATAAAATTAACTTACATTTAAAGTCTGAGGTAAAAATTAGTTAAAAATCAATATATTTTAACTAAGTTGGTCTAAAAAAAAACCTGTGCACACCTAGAGTGTGTCTCCATCTTAAATGGGTGTAACAAAAGGTTAAATAGACTTGTTGATATGTAAAACTCTCGATTACCTTCTCAATTAGAAATGATAGATTACACAATGGTTATGCTAATGATTCTCATGCCTGAGGCTTTTTCCCCATGATTCTTCTGTTTACCTTTCCACATTCTATTGTTTAAACTTTATTTTTTCTTCTTTTCCTCCTCCAGGGTTATTGCTGGGCTCGGTGCCTGCACCATGAATCCACCGCTCCTGGAGGCCATTTTTTTCCCCCTTTTGTTGCCCTTGTTGTAGCTTCGTTGTGGTTATTATTATTGCCCTTGTTGACGCAATTCGTTGTTGGATAGGACAGAGAGAAATGGAGAGAGGAGGGGAAGACAGAGAAGGGGAGAGAAAGATAGACACCTGCAGACCTGCTTCACCGCCTGTGAAGCGATTCCCCTGCAGGTGGGGAGCTGGGGGCTCGAACCGGGATCCTTAACGCTGGTCCCTGCACTTTGCGCCACATGCGCTTAACCCACTGCGCCACCGCCCGACCCCCTTGTTTAAACTTTAAACAACCTTAAAATCATACTAAAAAAGACTTCCAATTGTAATAGAGTTATCAATTGTGGTAAACTTCTAACCTGCTACAAGTTTTGTTTCATAGTAAGTAAATTGCAGCTGTCAAGTTCTCTACAGAAAAGCGGAATTCAAGCAGCTGACCTTCCTCATACAACATTCCACTCCCTGGCATTCTTCCGTGGACATCTGCTTTGGACAGGCACTTCTTTTTTTTTTTATAATTTATTTCTTTATTGGGGAATTAATGTTTTACATTCAACAGTAAATACAATAGTTTGTACATGCATAACATTCCCCAGATTCCCATTTAACAATACAACCCCCACTATGTCATTCATCATCTTTCATGGACCTGTATTCTCCCCACCCACCCACTTCAATGGACTGGCACTTCTATCAGACTCACTGGTACACCTCTTGGACACTTTGCACAAAACTAGCAGCTTCCCTTTATGCTGCTGGGTTTCTCAAAGACTGACTGCAGCCAGCTGCCTTGGGACTCTAGGCCATACCCCCACCCCCATGCTAGGTAATGCCCACAGGAAAAAAAAATGCCTGTCGAGGCAAAAAGCCCACAGAGGCAGCAAAGGTTCTTTAGCTGATAAAGCTTTGCCCACAGAGGCAAAAAAATGGCCCCCTCAGGCCTTCCCTTGGTAGCACACTGGTTCTTGTTGCTCGCTTACATGTTCCTCCATGTTTGTGCCAGTTTCTTTTTTGAAAATGCCTGTATGATATAGGTTTCTGTTCACCCCACAGTCCTGATACTATGGTCATTTAGTTAAAAAGAAAAGGGGGAATTGTTGCTATGCTTCAATTGGTTTGGTCTCACCCCCCCCCTCTGCCTCTGGGAGATTGTGGTTTGGCCCCTGCTAGTTTCACGGGCCCCCTTTTCCCTGCCTCTGAGCCCTTACGGACTTCCAGAGTCCCTGCCATGACCGCCGGAAGAGAAGGATGCAGGACAGATCTCTGTGGTGATTAGTTTTAGGTTAGTTTCTGAATCGTTGCTCCTGAATAAAGAAATACAGCTTCTCTGCCCAGCCATGTGTCCTTGAGTCTCTGTCTACTGCCGTGTGTTGGTATGCATGAGACCCCTTCTGTTTCATTTGGTTTAAATCCCCCCTGCCTAACACTATTCTATTTACATAACCACTTCATTCTATTTACATAACCACTGTTAACAAGTTCCACCCTCCCTCCAGGGCATTTGTGGTTCAGTGATAGGATTCTCGCCTAATCTGCCCCCTCTTTGTCACACTCTGATTTTCACCAGTCACTTTTCTCTCCACCCTCTCTATGTCACATCCTGTTTCCACCTTACTTGGCAAGTATATATAAAGACAGCATTGTGAGTTTTACAGTACTGTACTTTGAGTTTAATTTAGCTCGTCTTAGATTGTGTTGCGTCCTGCATGAATAAAGAGATACTGCCTACAGCTCAACCATGAGTCCCCACCGGTGAAGCTAGCCCGGCAAAAACAACATAACTGGTCGAAAACAACACCGTGAAGCTAGCGCGGCCTACTAGAGCCCCGAACTCTAATGACACTGGGGTCCAGGTTTGAACCTGGGTCACACACATGGAAAAGCAAAGTACTATCCAAGTGAGTTATTTTGCCAGCTCAGTTTTATTTTCACTTTTCTATCCTTTCTTGGAATATATATATACTGTACCAGAGTGCTGCTCAGCCCTGGCTGATTATTGTGTGGGAGATTGAATCTGGGACTTTGGAGCCTCAGGCATGAGAGTATGTTTACACAGACATTATGCTATCTACCTGCCCTGGGTGGTTTTTTTAAGTTTTCTTTCTTTTAAAGATATTTAATAGTGGTTTACATGATTATACGATTACAAGGTATGGTTCTGCACTGCACCTCCCACCAAAGTTTACACATAAAGCTTTTAAATAATGATAGTCTATTACAGATATTTAAAAAAATTCATTTATAAAAAGGAAACATTGACTAAACCATAGGATAAGAGGGGTACAACTCCACACAATTCCCACCACCAGAACTCTGTATCCCATCACCTTCCCCTGATAGCTTTTCTGTTCTTTAACCCTCTGGGAGTATGGACCCAAGGTCATTGTGGGATACAGAAGGTGGAAGGTCTCGCTTCTGTAATTGATTCCCCTCTGAACATCGACATTTACAGGTGGATCCATACTCCCAGCCTGTCTCTCTCTTTCCCTAGTGGGGAAGGACTCTAGGGAAGTGGAACTCCAGGACATATTGGTGGGGTTCCAAGTTGGGCTGCATCATGGGGGAGAGAGAAGGGACCGAAGCAGAGAGGAAACACAAATCTTTATTCACACAGGCACCTCAGAGTTGGGAGATAGCACAGTGGTTCAGGCCTTGTGGAGCTGGCAAAATGGCCACCTCCCACTATGTGCATCAACCCTTCTCTGCATCAGGTCACTGAGGTGAAGAAGGGGTAAGAGATGGAGGGGCAGAAGCAGAAGGACTTTTATGGGAGAAATTCCGGAAGTGGCAAGTCAGGAAGGGATTGACTAGGAAACAAGGCACTCCGGGAATAGAGTCTCAAGTTTCAACTCTCCTGGGAATTGACAATACCCTGAGGGGACAACATGGTGGAACAAGGCACTCCAGGAATAGAGTTTCAAGCTTCAACTCTCCTGGGAATTGACAATACCCTGAGGGGACAACATGGTGGAACAAGGCACTCCGGGAATAGAGTTTCAACTCTCTCAGGAATTGACAATACCCTGAGGTCACAAAATGGTGGATGTGACCACATCTGCACAATTTCCCAACAGTTCCAGACACTTTTTTTACTCTTTTTTTTTTTTTTTTTTTTTTGCATCCAGGGTTATCGCTGGGGCTCAAGCTTGGTGCCTGTAAATTCCGCTACTCCCAGAGCCCATGTTTATTCTGTTGTTGTTGTTGCTGCTGCCATTGTTGTTGGATAGGACAGAGAGAAATTGAGAGAGAGGAAGACAGAGGGGGAGAGAAAGAGAGACACCTGCAGACCTGCTTCACTACTTGTGAAGTGACACCCCCATGCAGGTGGGGAGCTGGGGACACCAACTGGGATCTTTGTGTGGGTCCTTGAGTTTTGCATTATTTGTGCTTAACCTGGTGTGCTACAACCTGACCCCAATCTTCTTACTCTAGTTTCTTTTCTTTATTTTTTAAATTTCTTTTTTATTATCTTTATTTATTGGATAGAGACAGCCAGAAATCAAGAGGGTAGAGGAGATAGAGAGGGAGAGAGACAGAGAGACACATGCAGTCCTGCTTCACCACTTGCAAAGAATTCCCCCTCCAGGTAGTTGTTAATATTATTATTATTGTTGTAATTATTGCTATTGTTGTTGTTGGATAGGACAGAGAGAACTCTAGAGAGGAGGGGAAGACAGAGTGGGGGAGAAAGATAGACAACTGCAGACATGCTTTACTGCTTGTAAAGTGACCCCACCTTGCAGGTGGGGAGCCGGGGACTTGAACCAGGATCCTATCCTTTACTTGGGGTCATGTGCACTTAACCCAGTGGGCTACACCCAGTGTACTACCACCTGACACTTTTCCCAGTTTATTATTATTATTTGGTAACTTTATTCACACAAAGTGTTTATTTCATCTAATTATCAGTATTTTCCATCATAGCTTCTGAGATTCATATTTTATTCAGATGTATACCAAGACTAATTTTTATTCTTTCCTTTAAAAATTGATTTGTATTTATTGAGCTTTTAGATAGTGATGGAAGTAGAGAGAGAGAGAGTGTGAAAGAGACCACAGACCAAAGCTTCCTTGAACAAGATTTAGGCTTGAACCTGGCTCACTGCATGGCAAACTAGTGGGCTACCCAAGTGAGCTATTTGACAGTCTTTTTTAATTTTTACTATTATTAGTAAGATTCTATATTTTATTTCTTCTTTTTTTCTAATAACTTTATTTATTTTTGGATAGAGACAAAGAGAAGTTGAGAGAGAAGGGGAGATAGAGGAGACACAGGAGACACAGAGGAGACCACTCATGAAGCTTCCTCTTGTGGGTGGGAACTGAGGACTTGAACCTGGGTTCCTATAATGTATAACGTATGTGCTATACCAGGTGTGCCACCACCCAGCCCTGCCATGCCCCACTCAACTCCAGAATGACGGGTCTGACAGGGTCAGCACCCCAGAAAACTCTCTTCAAGGAAGAAGAATTCTGGGAGTGGGTCTTGGCATCCTGAGCAGATCTAAATTAGAAACTATGATTATTGTTTTCATTATGTACATGGTAATGATGCCATGTAATCGGGGATGAACAGGCCCTGTTCCCAGATTAGATACAGATGAACAGGAAATGAGGTGGATGAAGTTATGGGTCATCAAATACATAAAGTTTTAGGAAAAATTCTTAGTAATTCTTACTCACTTCCTCTTATGAAATATGTTAAAACTCTACATAAAATACTATCTGCTAAGCCTATTACTCAGAAATGCATCACCCCATAAAGTATGACATTTTTGTGTAAAACCACAAGGCATCTAATCAAGAAATGAGCTTTACTTTCTGTTCCAGATATTGTTTATGTAAGACTGAAAGATAAATAAACTCTCACTGGATGAATAAAAATTGAGCTCAGATTCACCCTCCAGCAGAGTGTGGTGTGTTCTGTTCTCCCTGCGCTAACTCCTGACCCACCAGGTGGTCGCCTTTGGAGTTCCCTGATCCTTCCTGCTGCTCTTCCGCTGTCGCAGTCCGTCACACAGCCCTAAGAGTCCAGTTTCACATTTCAGTTTCTGGATTATGTGAAACTGATTTTGTTGAAAAGAATGAGACAGTAATCCAAGTTAATCTTACTTATTTTTTTTCAAAATGGCTTCCCAGCATCTCAATACCATTTATTGTAAATCAGTGTTTTCACTCCTATTTTGATCTCCATATGCATTTGAATCCATTTCTGTAATTTGTATTCTGTTCCATTGATTTGTTTGTGTAGGCACTTACTAGGATCGGACCTTTTAGATTACTGATCGTTAAAAGACATTCCATACATTAATTTTTTACTCCATCTGGAATTGATTTTGGTAAGTAGTATAAGTGGAGAACCTAAATGCCAAATAGAGTCACACTGCAGAAAGACATGAAATAAAAAGGAAGTTGCATTTATCAATCTCTCATGGATTGTTTGAATAATTAATTCAAGAAAAATAGCGACAAAGTAGCTTATGTCTATGGAAGTTTTGTTATTTTATCAGTAAACTATATTATGACATTTATCATGTTTAGCAATATAGGAAATGAATATTGTTCTTTTGATGAGACCATTTTGATCACTGTTTTGTCCCTACTTCTTTTTTGAAAATGTTGATGTGTGTCCAGGAAGTGTCACATAGTGAGTTGGGAGCTGAACTTGGAAGCATGAAGTTCAGAGTTAGATCCTTGGCATCCCATGTGCTCTTCTTCCTTTCTCTTTATATTTTTCCCTCATATTTTTTGAATTTTTTTATTACCTTTATTTGTTGGATAGAGATAGAGAACAAGAAGGTGGGGGCAACAGAGACAGAGATAGATACATCGATACCTGCAGCCTTGCTTCACCACTTGCAAAGGTCTCCCCTCTGCAGGTGGGGACCAGGAGCTTGAACTCGGGTCCTTGCACACTATAACATGTGTGCTTAACCAGGTGCACCACTCACTCAGTGCTGCTTTCCCTCATTTTCTATCTTGTTTTAATACATAAATAAAATCTTTAAACATCAACCTCATATGTATTATCATAAAGCTATTGTTGAAGTTATCTTAATAAATTATGGGAGATTTTACCCTATGATTACACTATCCAATCTTTCTCCATTCATATTTTTGTCTTTTCTGTTTTATTTATTTACTTGTGTATTTATTTATTATTACCATTTATTTATTGTTGCTGTAGCTTAGTGCCAGCCTCCCAGTGACTTTTTGTTTTCTTTTGTTGATAGTGACAGAGAGAAATTAAAAGGACTGGAGGAGACACAGAGGGGGAAAGAGAGAGATACCTGTGCCCCGGCCAGCGGGGTGAGAACAGGGGCTAGGAACCCTGGGACCTGGAATGAAAGGGACAGGAGACACAAAGAATGACAGCAAGACAGGATTCTGATCAAGCTGCAAAATTTTATTGTGTTTACAGACATTATAAGGCTTTGGGGAAGGGGGAGTGCAAAAGGAGAAGGAGAAGGGGGAGCAATTATCAGGGTGGAATGTCCCTTGCAACATACATAGCCAAAACTATGTCTATTAACTATAACTATGTGGTGTGTCACTTGTTTTCTGGTAAATGGCCTACCTGCGGGGAAATAGAAACTTATCTCGAGGGCTTTCATTGTTTCAAACGCTTATCTTCTGTCAAGCAGAGAATGGCTCTTGGCATACCTGCAATCCTGTTTCACTGTTCATAGAGCCTCCTGGTGGTGGGGACTGGGAGCTTGAGTCTGTATCCTTGCACATGATAATATTAATACATATGCTCTCCTGGATGTGCCTCTATGTAGCCCTGTTTTATCTATTTTATTTTTAAATATTCATTTTATTATGTACTAAGAGAGAATGTTTCACATGAGGTAAATAGAAAGAGAAAGAAGGGAACAGAGCAGCTCTGGGGTACATACAGTTCTTGGGATTGAAACCCAGTACCTCAGGCATAAAAAAACCAAAGCTTTACCACTTAAGCTATTTTCACAGTTGCTGTCTTTCTTCTCTCTCTCTCTCTCTCTCCCTCTTCCCCTCTCCTCCCTCTCTCCTCTTCCTTCTTTCCCTTTCTCCCTTTCCTTCTCCCTCTCTTTCTCTCCTTTATCCTCTCTCCTTCTCTCTCCTCCTCCCTCTTTTCCTCTCCTCTTCTTCCCCTCCCCCTCTCTCTTGCCTTTCTTGTTTTTATGATTTTTATATATTTTATAAAGAGGCTCTAGTTACAAAACAAAGTACTTGGATTTTGCTACAGGGCTCCAGAGAAGATCAGTAGTCCCATGATGTGACAGGAACATATGGAGCACGGCCCAGAGTCTTTGTCCAACAGATTAAACTTGCCTATAATTATATGTACTTGCTGCCTTTTCGTGAAATACAAAAAGAACTCCATAGCTAAAGAAAGCAGAGTCTTTCAACACTGGTAGAGCTGAAAAAGAAAGAGTACACAGAAAAGGAGACTAGGTTGCCTCCTCCTCTATGTGTTGCAGAAACAGCTGAATTTCTCAAAGACCAAAAGTGCTGAGGGTTGATTTCAATTGCAGTTTTGCTATTTTCATGGCAGTCTCCATCCTAGAGATTGGGTTAAATACTCACTTTCTTCATCTAACTTGTAACTTAATCTACTGATGATTTGTAGTTATGGCTAATGTGTGTGACATTAAACAGAGGATTGTTGAGCATACTGGGAAAATTTTCCCACTTTTGACCAAAGAAACAGCTATTTCCTCCTAAAAAATATATGTCAAATCTCATCTCCAATGTGAGGGTGTGTCGTGAGGGTGGACTCCCCATGAATAGGATTAGTGCCTTTATAAAAGAGAGTCTTTGTGTCCTCACATTCTATCTATGTGAGGACACAGTGAAAGGCTCACCATTCATGATCCAGGGTGTGGTCCCTCAGTCAACACAGATCCACTATGAACTTTGACTCCCAGTTTCCTAAATAGTGAGAAACATGTTTGTTGTTAAACAAACAAACAAACAAATCTGATGTTGTAGTCATGGCAATCCTAGCTGAATAAAACAAATATGGATGTTGCTGACACCATGACACGCCCCCACCCGCCACTCCCACTTGCCACCTGTCACCTGTCCTTTTTTTTTTTTTTTCTTTTCTCCCTAGAAGCAGACCTGATGTCTGGAGTTCTGGCAGCTCTTTTTTCTTTCTTTCTTTTTTTTTTTTAAACAAGGAGGTATTGTACTACAATCTCTCACACTTCAGCTTTTCATTTCTTTTCTGTAATGCAAATGCATGACTTAAACTTAGATTTCTGAGTCATCCACATCAAAGAGGCATTGAAAGAACACATTGTCAGCCACACAACTGACTAGATAATAGCTAGGTTGCCTCCACCCTCTGAGTTTTCTTTGTTTTACAGAGCTTTGTTAATTTAGATAAGTCATTGGTTGGTGCTGGCTTGTCATTTTCCTCTTCCTCTCTATTGTTCTCACTTCCTGAGTTTCACATTCTCACTGTCTTGATTTCAACTCACCAATAAACAGTAAGTGCACAAAATCCTAGATACCTTCTCCCCTAGCTGGAATAGAGAAGCAGGACCCCCACATCCATTTTTTCTCTCTCTACCTGTGAATTTCCTCTGGCCAGGGAGTGGTGTGTAATTTCTATAGGTCTCGTGAGTAATACACCTATTTTTCTTTCCAAGTTTCCTGATAGATATAGCTCAGGTTGGGTCTAATAATAATATTGACTTAGTTGAATTTTTGAAATATCTATAAGAAACCAACTAGGTCCCAAGAGGCTATTCAGTGATGGTATTATGCTTACATGAGGTCTTGGATTTATTCCCTGGCATGAGGAAAACAAACAAAGAGACAAACAAACAAATATGGCTGAGGATGAAGCAAACCAGATACATTCGGGAGGTACTGCTTATCTTGGTCTGGACTTTGATGTCAGTATTGTCTCTCTCCAAGTTTCTTTGCCTCCCTCCTTTCCTCCCTCCCTTCCTCCCTTCCTCCCTCCCTCTCCTCTTTCTTTCTGTTGAAACTTGGGATCAAATCCAGATTTCTTATGAAAAAAATAAACACACTATAGCCTAGTAAATGGTGCAGTGGTTAAGGCCTTGGACTCTCAAGTATGAGGTCTTGAATTCTATCCTCCACATCCATTTGCTTGCAATGATGCAATGGTCTTCTCTTCTCTCTTTTATTAACAAACAAATAAATATTTTTTTTTAAACAGATTTTACTCAAAATGGTAGATAACATTAAGCTTATGTTATTTTTTTAGTCAAAATGATAGACAACATTAAATTTATTTTACACACATATACACACACATATATAGAGAGAGAGACAGAGAGGAAGAGGGTGAAAGAAAAAGAGTGAAGGAGGGAGAGAGAGCGTGACACCACAGCATCAAAGATTTCTTCAATGTAATGGCTGCACCATTGTAACTTGGATCATGTACATGACAAAGCAATATGCTATCCAAGTGTGTTATTTTGTCAAAATTCTTAAGCCTGGGATCTAACATATGCTTTTTCCCTGATTTATTGGGAGATTAATGTTTTACATTTGACAGTGAATACAATAGATTGTACATGTATAATATTTTTCAGTTTTCCATATAACAATACAACCCCCAATAGGTCCTCTGTCATCCTTTTCCAGGACCTGTACTCTCCCTCCAACCACCACAGAGACTTTTACTTTGGTGCAATACACCAACTCCAGTTCAGGTTATACTTGTCTTTTCTCTTCTGATCTTGTTTTTCAACTTCTGCCTGAGAGAGAGATCATCCCATATTCATTTTTCTCTTTCTGACTTATTTCACTTAACATGCTTTCCTAAAGCTCCATCCAAGATGGGCAGAAAATGATGAAGTCACCATTTTTAATAGTGGAGTAGTATTCCACTGTGTATATATACCACAACTTTCTCAGCAACTTGTCTGATGTTGGACACTTGAGATGCTTCCAGGTTTTGGCTATTACAAGTTGTGCTGCTAAGAACAAAGGTATACACAAAACTTTTTGGATGGGTGTGTTGGGTTCCTTAGGATATATCCTCAGGAGAGGAATTACAGGATCATAGGGTAGGTCCATTTTTAGCCTTCTGAGGGTTCTCCAGACTGCTTTCCACAAGGGTTGGACCAATTTACATTCCCACCAGCAATGTAAGAGGGTTCCTGTGATCCCACAACCTCTCCAGAATTTGCTGTTGCTACTTTTTCTGATGTATGACATTCTCACAGGAGTGATGTGGTATCTCATTGTCGTCTTTATTTGCATTTCTCTGACAATCAAAGACTTGGAGCACTTTTTTATGTGTTTCTCAACCTTTTGGATAACTACTGTGGTGAACATTCTGTCTATGTCCTCTCTCCATTTTGGATGCGTTTTGTTGCTGAGTTTGGCAAGCTCTTTATGTATTTTGATTATTAAACTCTTGTCTGATGTGAGGGGTCTCTTTGTTTTGGCTAGTGGTTTCTTTTGCTGTGAGAAGCTTTTTAACTTAATGTAGTCCCATAGGTTTATACTTGCGTTAGTCTTCTTTGTAATTGGATTCATTTCATTGAGGATGTCTTTAAAATTTATGTGGAAAAGAGTTCTGCCAATATTTTCCTCCAAATATCTGATAGTTTCTGGTTTAACATCCAAGTCCTTGATTCACTTGGAATTTACTTTTGTGTTTTGTGAAATATAGTGGTTTAATTTCATTCTTCTGCATGCTTCAACGCATTTAATTCAACACCATTTGTTGAAGAGACTCTTATTTTCTCATTTAATAGTCTGGGCACCTTTGTCAAACATGAGATGTCCATAGGTTTGGGGGTTTACTTCTGGGCTTTCAATTCTATTCCACTGGTCAGTGTGTCTATTCATGTTCCAGTACTAAGCATTTTTTATGATGCCTCCAGTGTGATGCCTCCAGTTCTATTCTTTCTTCTCAAGATTGTTTTGGCAATTCTAGATCTTTTCTGGTTCCAGATAAACATTTGTAGCAATTGTTCTATTCTCCTAAAAAATGTGCTTGGGATCTTGATGGGGATAGCATTAAATTCGTATATGGCTCTGGGGAGTGTATTCATGTTGATGATGTTAATTCTTCCAACCCATGAATATGCAATATATTTCTACTTCCTTGTGTCTTTTTCTATTTCCTTGAGTAGTGACTCATAATTTTCAGTCTTTCACTTCTTTGGTTAGGTTTATTCCTAGATATTTTATAGTTTTTGTTGCTATAGAAAAAGGAATTTATTTCTGGATTTCAACTTCTTCTAACTTAGTGTTTGCATAGAGGAATGCCACTGACTTTTGTATTTTAATTTTGTAGCTTGACACCTTACTGTGTTGCCTGATGATTTCCAAAGCTATTTTGCTGGATTCCTTAGGTCTTTCTTTGTATACTATCTTGTCATCTGCAAATAGGGAGAGTTTGACTTCTTCTCTTCCAATCTGTATGCCTTTAATTCCTTGCTCTTGCCTGATTGCTATGGCAAGAACTTCCAACACTATGTTGAATAGTAATGGCAATAGTGGACAGCCGTGTCTGGTACCTGATCTGAGGGGATATGCTTCCAGTTTTTCACCATTGAGTATGATGTTGGATGTAGGTTTGCTATATATAGACTTCACTATTTTGAGGAATTTTCCATCTATTCCCATTTTTTTTAGCGTTTTGATCATAAAGGGATGTTGTATTTTGTCAAAGGCTTTCTCTGCATCTATTGATATAGCCATGTGGTTTTTGGTCTTGCATTTATGAATGTGGTGGATCATGTTGATTGATTTACATATATTAAACCAACCTTGCATCCCTGGGATAAACCCTACTTGGCCATGATTAACAGTCTTTTTAATATACTGTTGTATCTGGTTGGCTAGAATTTTGTTCAATATTGTAGCATGTATGTTTGCCAGGCTCATGTGGGGAGGCCTCTGTAGGGTATAAACTCTCTGATATGGCTGGTATGTTGTACAACAGAAGAAGATTCCAGGGAGAATATGCTCCAATGCAGCAGGAGTGAGTCAACTGGATCTTTCTAAATGTTTTTTGCTAGTGATGCAACAAGATATCACCAGGGGAATGTTTGATGAACAATCCGTTTATTTAACAGTAAAGCAGAGTTTTTAAGGGATCACAGTAGAAAGTATCATGTATATTCCATATATGGTAGGGAGGCAGGGGATCTGGAGGGGGTCAGGGCTTCTCTAGTGAGTGATATAAAGAATGAGGAAATTGTTAGTGGTTGGGAAAAGGTCAAGGTTTGATCAGTGACTATTGAGCAAGGGTTTAATTGGTTGAAGGAATGAGAAAATAGGGTTATCAATAACCAGCAGACAGAAAGGGGGTCCTGAGGGCAGAGAGAAGATGGATCATGTATGATCATAAGAACAGAGGGGGTAGGGAAGTAGGATGAGGACTGTCAGTGACTGACAGAGTAGACCAATGATATATGAATTACATATGATCAAAGGAGGTGAACTCCTAGTAACCTCTTGAGTAAGCAAACCATCTGGTTTGGGAACAAGGAAGTAGGTTGTGTGCCAGGGAGTCCAGGGTCATTGCAAGGCAGAGAGACTTATTGGGGGGGCAGATCCTGGGGGTTGTTTCCCTCCTTGCTTGACCTCTGGTAAAGAGAGAGACTGAATAGGGTGGTTGTGCCCCCAATGGAAGGTCCCACCATGCTCAGCCACATCCTCACAACTCCATACATATGTTCATCAGAGATATTAGTCTGTAGTTTATTTGTTGATTGTGTCCCTGTCTGCTTTTGGTATCAGAGTGATGTTGGCTTCATAGAAGCTGGAAGGGAGTATTCTTGTGTCTTCAATTTTATGGAAGATTTTTGAAAGTAGAGATTTTTAACTCTTCATTGAAGGTTTTGTAGGATTCATTTGTAAAACCATCTGGTCTCTGACTTTTATTCTAGGGAAGGTTTTTGATAACTGTTTCAATTTCATTAGTTGTGATGGGCCTGTTCATATTAACTAGTTCCTCTTCCTTTAACTTTGTTTGTAGATATCTAGGAACTAGCCCATTTCTTCCAGGTTCTCTAGCTTGTTGGCATATAGTTTTCCATAGAAGCCTCGCATGATATGTTGGATTTCTGTGGTGTCTGCTGTGATATCTCCTCTTTAATTTACAATCCATTTTATTTGGGTCTTTGCCCCTTTTTATTTTGTGAGTCTGGCTCTTTGTCGATTTTGTTCACTCTTTCGAAGAACCAACATTTACTTATGATGATCTTTGTTATATTTGTCTTATTTTCAATGTTATTTATTTATGCCCTAACTTCAGTTATTTCTGTCCTTCTGGTTGCTTTAGGCTTCATTTCTTCTTCCTCCTCTCCTCCTCCTCCTCCTTCTCCTCCTCCTCCTCCTTCTTCTTCTTCTTTAAGGTGTGCAATCAGGTTGTTTATTTGTGCTTTTTTTTGTTTCTTAATGTGTGCTTGTATGGCTGTGAACGTCCTTCTCAGTACTGCCTTAGTCGTGTCCCAAATATTTTCATAGCTTGTGCCTTCATTTTCATTGAACTCTCAAAACCTTTTGATTTATTCCTTTATTTCCTCTTTGACCCAGTAGTTGTTAAGTAGTGTACTGCTGAGCTTCCATGTTTGGGGACTATTGCTAATCTTTTGTTGATTGTTAAGTATTAGTTTAATTCCACTGTGGTCTGAGAAGATGCTTGGGATGATTTCAATGCTCTTGAATTTGCTGATGCTGTCTTTGTGGCCTACCATATGGTCTATCCTTGAGAATAATCCATGTGGACTTGAGTAGAATGTGTATTGCAATTTCTTGGGGTATATGACTCTGAAAATGTCTAATAGTTCTAGTTTATCTATGTCCTAATTTAGCTCTCTTTTATTTTATTTTTTTATTGATGAAAAAAATAGGAGAAAAGAGAGAAAGAACCAGATATCACTCTGCTACATGTGCATTGGGGACTGAATTCAGGACCTCATGCTTGAGAGTGCAAGACTCCATCTACTGAGCCACCTCCTGGATCACACTCCCTCATCTTTATTGATTTTCTATCTGTATGAGAGATTGGGATGTTGAAGTCCCCTACTATGATTGTGTTGCTGTTAATATATTGCTGTAACTTTTTCAGTAGATATTTGATGTATTTAGATGGCTTCTGATTGGGTGCATAGATGTTAATATTTGTTAAGTCCTCTTGGTTGACTGGTCCTCTGAGCATTAAGTGGTATCCATCCCTATCTTTTAAAATTTATTTATTTTAAAGTCTGTCATGTCAGATATGAGAATAGCTGTTCCTACCCTTTTTTGTGGGCCATTGGCTTGTATGATAGTTTTCCATCCTTTCACTTTGAGTCTGTGTTTGTCTTGTAGAGTTAGGTGGGTTTCCTGAAGACAACATTTTGTTGGGTTGTGTTTTTTGACCCATATTTCTGCTCTGTCCCTTTTAATAGGTGAATTCAGACCACTGACATTTACTGATATCATAGATTGAAGATATTTTAACACCATTCTTGTAGATGTTTAGAGTGTTCTGATATATGGCATATTTATGACCATTTCTTTTTTCCTTTTTAAAAAATATTTATTTTTTCCTTTTTTTGTCATTGTTGTTTTATTATTATAGTTGTTATTGCTGTCATGGTTGTTGTATAGGACAGAGATCAATGGAGAGAGGAGGGATAGACAGAGAGGAGGAGAGAAAGATAGACACCTGCAGACCTGCTTCACAGCCTGTGAAATGACTCCCCTGCAGTTGGGGAGTGGGGGGCTGGAACTGGGATCCTTATGCCAGTCCTTGTGCTTTGCACCACGTGCACTTAACCCGCTGTATTACCACCCAGCTTCTGGTCTGACTGTTTATAGACCTTTCAGAACTTCTTTCAGGGCAGGCTTGGTCATAGTTGATTCCTTCAACTGTTGCTTGTCTGCGAAGATTTTTATTTCTCCATCTACTCTTAATGACAGTCTAGCAGGATACAATAGTCATGGTTGAAAGTATTTCTCACTGAACACTCGATAGATTGCCATTCTCACTGAACACTCGACAAGATTGCCATTCTCTTCTGGCCTGTAGTGTTTGGAGAAGTCTTCTGCTAATCATATGGGTTTTCCTCTGTAGGTGACACTTGTTTTTCTCTTGAAGCCTTCAGGATCCTTTCTTTATCCTTATTCCTTTCCATTCTAAATATGATGAGTCTTGGTGTCTTTAAGTCTGGGTTAATTCTGTTTGGAACCCTCTGGCCTTCTTGAACCTTTATGTCTTTGATGTTGTCTAGACTAGAGAAGTTGTCAGCTTTCATGTCCTGAAGAATGCTTTCTTCCCCTTCCTCTCTTTATTTCTCTGGTAAGCCAATAATGCACGTATTATTTCTTTTGAAGTCATCCTATAGGTCTCTGTTTTTGTTTTCAGTATATCTTAATCTCCTTTTGAGATCTCTTACTTCTTTCTTAGTTTCCTTCCCATTCGCTCTGGATCTTGCTAATTCTGTCTTCAGCCTCATTGATTCTATTCTTTCTCCCCTCTGCTGTTGTCTGGAGTTCATCTATTTTGTTACCCTGTTCTGATACTGTTTTATTTTTTCTGCAGCTAGTTGTGTTCTTAGCTCAGCTATTTCAGCTTTTAGCTCTCTAATAACCTTGAGATAATTAGTGTTTTCCTCCAGAGTCTCATTTGTTGTTTCTGCATTTCTGATGACAATTCTTTCAAATTCTTTACTCACTCCAGTAATTATTTCCTTAACAAGTGTTTGGATGTTTACCTCATTATTCTGTGTTTCAGCCTTTGAGGGCTTTTATCTGGAATTTTGTCCTATTTCATTTCTCCAATATTTCTTCTTGGTTTAACCATTTTACATAATATATTATAAGTTCCCTCTCTCAGTACTTTTCAAATTACTAATACTCTGTCATGAATTGACTTGTGCAATCCTAGGTTCAAATCGCTGGCCCTTACCTCTCGGGAAGATGCATCATGAGTGGTGAAATAGGTGTCTCTTTTACCACCTTCTATTTCTTCCTTCCTTCTCAATTTATTTCTGTCTCTATAAAAATAAAGAAATAAAAATTTAGTAATAATGATACCACTGCCTACTGTTTAAGATTTTGAGATTTTTTTTTTTGACACATGTCTGTTGTGTTTTAGGGCTATGCTGGCAGCCTGATTAAAGACTGTTTATTTTCCACTGGTGCTCCCACTTGATTAATCAGCCCTTTAATTGTCAAACACTGACCTCTCTTTCTATAATAATAACACTTTTTCAGATAGAAAGGAAGAGACCGATAGAGAGACATCACAACACTGAAGCTTTTCTTCAGTAAGATGAGGACTGGGCTCAAATTTGAATTGTGCATGTGACAGAACAAATGAAGATCCAGCTGAATGTCTTGCCTTTACTGTTATTGTTATTATTATTCCACCAGAGTTATCAATGGGGCTCAGTACCTGTGTGGCTTCTCTGTTTCTGGTAGTATTCTTTTTTCTTTTTCTTCCTTTTTGATAGAATGAGAGATGGGGAAATAGGGAGAGAGATGGAGAGAAGAGACACCTGCAACACTGCTCCACTGCTTATAAAGCTTCCACCTGCATAATCATTCTGCTATCTTTCGAACCTGAGTTATGATAGTTTTATGATGATGTGTTTTAGGGATGGCCAGTTCATATTCAGAAATTTGGGTGTCCTCTTAGCTTCCTGGATGTCTATGTGATAAACAGTGCCCAAGAATAGGATTTTTTTTTCTGATTTCTTTGAATATAATGTTTTCCTCTCCCTCTCTTCTCCTTCTGGCAGTCCTATAATTTTCACATTCATTTTTCTAATGAAGCTTTTTAAAAAAATTTCACAGAGAATTGATTTGTTGTTCCTAAATCTTTCTTTCCCACAACTACTGAAGTCAAAGAGTATGTTTATTGTATCCTCTAGTCCTGAGCCCCTGGTCCCCACCTGCAGGGGGAAACCTTTGAAAGTAGTGAAGTAGGGCTGCAGGTGTCTGTCTTTCTCCCCCTCTATATCCTCCTTCACTCTATTTCTGACAGTCTCTATCCAATAAATAAATAAAAATAATAAAAGGTAGCCCTAGGTTGTAGGAAATGAGTCAAATTGACAAAAAGTTAGCCACACTTATTTTTTTCACTTTTTATTTTTCATTTTGAGGGGGCATTTTTTCATTCAGATAGAGACACCAACACACAGAGACATCATAGCACTAGAGCTTTCTCTGGTGCCATAGCATCTCCCATATGGTTTTGGGGACCCAAACTGGGCAGTGCCCATGGTAAGGCATGCACCCTACCCAGCAAGTTATCTTTCCAGCCTTCCATTGCATTTATAGACATCAGCAATGGTAAGTGGAAATGGAAATGCAAGAAGTCAGGGCCATAATGCATTCTGTAGGGCTGCTGTTGCAAAGTACCCAAGAGGAGTGATGTAAAGCCACAGAAATGTTTCATCTTACTGTGCCAGAGGGTAGGAGTCCAGGTATGTGTAGGGGTCTTGTTTTCTTTGATGTGGGTGGAGTGGTTAGGGCATTTATTTGTTTGTTTTCTTTTGAACATAGCACTGCTTAGCTACAGTTTATGGTGGTGCTAGGGGATTGAATTTGTGATCTCTGACCCTTAAGTTTGCAAGTCTGTTGTATAAACCACTGTGATATCTTTGTAGCCCAGGGGATTCTCATTTGTCTTGACTGGCTTCAGCAGCTCCAGGCATTCCTTGGCTCTAGCAGCCTTCACCCTGTATCTGCCTGTTTTCACCTGGCTACCTTATCCTTAGCTGCCCTTGTTCTCACCTGGTGCTAGCTATGCTTCCCCACTGCTTATAAGGACACCAGTCACCTTCTAATGACTTGTGTGATGTCATCTTCTTTGAACTATTAAATCTGCAATGATCCTATCTCCCATTAAATTTACAGTCAGTGAATCTCAGCGGGAGGGATATTTAGATGTCAATATTTTTTTGGAGGGCATAATTCAATCCATAACAAATATTGTTGATGATAGCATCAAAAACATAAGATATTTAAGGATAAATCTCACAACATCTGAACAAAATTTATAATTAAAATATTACAGAACTTTTGTTAGAGGTGTATAAGGATGGGGAGATTATGTCTTAACACTTTTATTTATTTTTATAATCAATTTTTTTGCCTCCAGGATTATTGCTGTAGCTCAGTGCCAGCACAAAGAATCCACTGCCTGGAGGCCATTACCCCCCCATTTGTTGTTCTTGCCCTTGTTATTGGATAGAACAGAAAGAAATTGAGAGAGGAGGGGAAGATGGAGAGGGGGAGAGAAAGACACCTGAAGACCTGCCTTACAGCTTGTGAAATGACCACCCACCCCTCCCCCCCCCCGGCAGGTGAGGAGCCAGGGGCTTGATCCAGGATCCTTGTGCTGGTCCTTGCTCTTTGTGCCATGTGCACTTAACCCACTGTGCTACCATCCAGCCCCTAATTAACTAATTTTTACTAGGGTACTGTTCAACTCTGGCTGATGGTGGTGCAGGGATTGAAACTGTGACTTCAGAACATCAGTCATGAAAGTCTTTTTGCATAACCATTATCCTATCACTCACCCCTTATTTTTATATTTTAACAAGAGTACTGCTCAGGTCTGGTATATGGTGGTAGCAAGGACTGAATCTGGGACCTCTGAGCATCAGGCATGACAGCCTTTTTGAGTTACTATCAAGCTATCTCCCTGCTCAGAACCAGGGAGATTGTACAGTAGTAACTAACACTTCACTTGCATGCAAAAAAGCCCAATTTCAGTTCCTGACACCACCAACATCTAGAGCTGAGCAGTGCTCTGGTTAAAGAAACAAAAATCAAGAACTTCAAAAAACAAAATCATAAATAAAAACAAATGTACTAAGGAAGTTATTTTTTTCCCTTTTATCTGAGTGCACTATGGAGACCCTGGATCCCAGCAGGTCATTGTGGGGAGTGAGGGAGAGGGGTGGGGAAGAGGGTGCTATTTTTTTTTTCTCCAGGGTTATTGCTGGGCTTGGTGCCTGCACCATGAATCCACCGCTCCTGGAGGCCATTTTTTCCCCTTTTGTTGCTCTTGTTGTTGTAGTCTCGTTGTGGTTATTATTATTACCATTGTTGATGTTGTTCATTGTTGGATAGGACAGAGAGAAATGGAGAGAGGAGGGGAAGACAGAGAGGGGGAGAGAAAGATAGACACCTGCAGACCTGCTTCACCACCTGTGAAGCGACTCCCCTGCTGGTGGGGAGCCGGGGGCTCGAACCGGGATCCTTATGCCGGTCCTTGTGCTTTGCACCACGTGCGCTTAACCCACTGCACCACTGCCTGACACCCGAGGGTGCTATTTTGAGAGTATGATGGCACTGGAATTTTGGTGATGAGTGTGATGAGACCCACATACATCTAGAGATGTGAAGCTGTGCTTCAGAGACTTTATCGGATTATAAAACCAATGAAAAAGTGGCTGGCAGGTGGTGCAGGAGATTGAACCTGGGACTTTGGATCCTCAGGCATCAGTTTGTTTTGCATAACTATTACACCATATACTCTTCGTCCTCTTCAGTGAAGGGTTTTCCTTTTTTCTTTTTCTTTTTCTCCTCTCCTCTCCTCTCCTCTTGTTGGTATGCATGAGACCCCTTCTGTTTCATTTGGTTTAAATCCCCCTGCCTAACACTATTCTATTTACATAACCACTTCATTCTATTTACATAACCACTGTTAACAAGTACCACCCTCCCTCCAGGGCATTGGTGGTTCAGTGATAGGATTCTCGCCTGCTCCACCCCCTCCTTGTCACACCCTGATTTTCACCAGTCACTTTTCTCTCCACCCTCTCTATGTCACATCCTGTTTCCACCCTACTTGGCAAGTATATATAAAGACAGCATTGTGAGTTTTGGGGTACTTTAACTTGAGTTTAGCTTAGCTTGTCTTAGATTGTGCTGCGTCCTGCATGAATAAAGAGATACTGCCTACAGCTCAACCATGAGTCCCTGGTCATCTGTTACCTGCCTGTGAAGCCAGCCCGGCGAAAACAACATAGCCCAGAGAAAACAACATATGGCGCTACAACGTGGGGCTGGACCTGTGCAACTTCCAGATAATTGAAGACTTTGCCTACCTATGCACTATGGTCTTCTCTTCTACTTATGAAGAGGTTTGCCAAAGCCTCTACTGTTTCATTATGAGACAGTTTCTCTGTCTCTGGAACATTTTACTCTGGGCTACACTTCGGTTCCCTAACTGGGAACTTTGGTTTCTTATGACCGGGATCATAGAGCTTGGGAGATGCACGGAGATTTCTCCTTGGACTTTCTGGATTCCCTCTCCCATGTTTCCTGAGGAAAAGGACTACATTTTGCTCCGGGCCACAGTTTGGTTCTTTATGACTCTGATCGTAGACCTTAGGATATGCATGGGGATTTCCCCTGGGACTTTCTGGACTTCTTCTCACATGTTTCCCATGGAGAAGGACTACTCTAATTTGAAGAACATTCTTGAGTACCCTGGCAGTTCCCAAGTATGGAGACACGTGGTTAGTTCTAGTCTCCTGATTGGATTCTTTCTTTGATGGGAAGACGCTTTTAAAAATGGGTGCCTGAAGCAATCCAGCAGGAACAGTCAGAAGCACCCTAAATGGAATTTCGAGGAGCTTTTTGGACTAGGACACCCTCCGGGGACTCTTAATCCTACATGGTGAGATCTTGATAATCTGGTTCAAGTTGCATTTCATAAGAGAATGATTTGAATGACTGAATTTTTGTTTGACATTGACTTAAAAAAAATGCTGGACGCAGCCATGATTTCTAGAGACATCCAGAAACAATCCAAAAAATTGTTTTTTCCCTCCTTTGATTTCTCTTTTACATCTTGATATGAATCTGAAACGTTTAATCCTGAAAACTGTATGAGTTATGGGTGGGGCAGATAGTGCAATGATTATGTTAATTATTCTCATGCCTGAGGCTTTTAACTGTGGTTCTTCTGTTTACCTTTCCACATTTTATTGAGTTTAAACTGTTTAAACAACCTTAAAATCATACTAGAAAGGACTTCCAATTATAATGGAGTTATCAATTATAGTAAACTTCTAATCTGCTACAAGTTTTGTTTGACAAGTAAATGAATTTCAGCTGTCAAGTCTTCACATGAAAAAGCATCTACTTAAATGAAAATTTCTGGAAATCCATTTGGACTCCTGTTCTCTGACATCGCCCACAAAATGGAATGACTACAATACACCCCCAGAAACCAATGATGAGACCTGACACTACCTGAAGAAACAGATTCACAGACTCCAAATCTCACTCTCTACAGAAAAGCAGAATTCTGGTGGCCAACATTCCCCATCAAGACAGACATGCAGCGTTTCATCCCTTGGCATTTTCTTCTGTGGTCAGCTACTTTGGACTGACACCTCCGTCGGACTTACTGGTACATGCTGCTGTGTTTCTCAAAGACTAACTTCAGCCAATTGCCTTGAGACTTTATAGACCATGTCCCCTCGCCTGCAGGCTCTTCCCCAGAGGCAGAAAACCCCCCTCCTTATTAGGTTCTGCCCACAGAGGCATGAAGCGCCCCAAGAGGCAAGAGATGCCCACAGAGGTAGGAAATGCCCTTTGAGGCAAGAGATGCCCCCAGAGGCATGAAGCGTTCCTAGAGGCAAGAATTGCCCTTTCGCCTGCTAGGTCTTGCCCTTTGAGGCAAGAAACATTCCCCTTGGCATCACACTGGTTATTGCTCCTCGCCTATTTTGTTTTCCATGTCTTATGCCAGTTCTTTTGAAAATGCCTGTACGATATAGGTTTCTGTTCACCCCACAATGGCCATTAGTTAAAAAGAAAGGGGGAATTGTTGGTATGCATGAGACCCCTTCTGTTTCATTTGGTTTAAATCCCCCCTGCTTAACACTATTCTATTTACATAACCACTTCATTCTATTTACATAACCACTGTTAACAAGTACCACCCTCCCTCCAGGGCATTGGTGGTTCAGTGATAGGATTCTCGCCTGCTCCACCCCCTCCTTGTCACACTCTGATTTTCACCAGTCACTTTTCTCTCCACCCTCTCTATGTCACATCCTGTTTCCACCCTACTTGGCAAGTATATATAAAGACAGCATTGTGAGTTTTGGGGTACTTTAACTTGAGTTTAGCTTAGCTCGTCTTAGATTGTGTTGCGTCCTGCATGAATAAAGAGATACTGCCTACAGCTCAACCATGAGTTCCTGGTCATCTGTTACCCGCCCGTGAAGCCAGCCCGGTGAAAACAACATAACCCATCGAAAACAACATCCTCTCCTCTCTTCTCTTCTCTTCTCTTCTCTTCTCTTCTCTTCTCTTCTCTTCTTTTCTTTTCTTTTCTTCCTCTTCTCTTCTCTCCCTGACCTCCCCTTCTGTTCCCTTCCCTCCTCTTCTCTTCCTTCACATCTTCTCTCCTCCTCTCACCATCCCCTCCCCTCCCCTCCTTTTATCTTTCCCTCCTCTACCCTTCCCTTTCCTTCCCTTCCCTTCCCTTCCCTTCTCTCTTTTTTTCTGGCCACCAGAGTAATTGCTGGGATTCAGTGCCTGCATGATAAATCCATTATTCACAATGAGCATTTCTCTGTTTTTCTTTTCTTTTTTATTTGATAGGACAGAGAGAAATTGAAAGGAGAAAGGGAGAGAGAGAGAGAGAGAGAGAGATGCAGCTCTGCTTCATATTTGTGAAGCTACCCCCCTGCAGGTAGTGAGTGGGAGCTTGCACCCAAGTCCTTGAACATGGTAACAGGGTTGCCACACCTACCGCCCCTGTGTGGGTGCTTCTTGAGGTCCCTGTCAGACAGTGGTTGGAAATGGAACAGCTAGAGGCCAGAGCTTGGGCAGGGCTGTCACTTCCTGGAAGGGCTCCCTCTGGTCTTAGGACATTGTAGCCTCTCCACATGGTGAGGGCTGGATATTTTATAGTGTAGCTTATGGGTGAGCAATCCATGCACATTGCAGAAGTCACATATAGTAATTAAAAAATAAAAAGACTTCGGGCATGTGTTTGGTCAGGGTTTAAGACAAATAAAGGTTTATTACATGGTTATTTAAAAGGTCATTTAGGTATAACAAAATAGGCAATGGGGAGAGGGCAAGTAAAGGCTAGTCATGATGGCCGAAGCGAAGCATCTTTTAAGTTAGTTTTACCAGAACTGAGCTCCCAGGAGAAGCAGTCATGCTGGTCCTTGGAGATGAGAGCCCCAAAGAAGATAGCTGCAGCTGAGTTCTCAGGAGCAGAGAGGAAAAGAAACTCAGTTTTGGCAGACTGGGGCTTAAATCATTTGGTTCACGTACTGTTGTGAGGTAAGTGTCAGAAACCATCCCAGACCAGTTCAGCAGAATTTGAGTCTTTATTCAGCCGGCCGGCTGGCTGGTAACTACACTCACAGATAAAGCACTGCTCAGAGTGCAGTCCCTAGTTCAGTGTAGCACAACCATTTATGAGGCAGGAGCAGGAAGCAAGCTAGATTATGTGACAGGCAATAACATGCTGTTACATTGGAACCCCCCTCTTAAATATTAATGATTTATTAAGTAGATTTCTTGGTTGAGTTTCTTTTTAGTTTTTAAGTGTTAAGTTCCTTTTTCTTTAGAGTTAAGTTGTCTTGCTGAGTGAAGTGGAAAATTCCTTGCCCCTTCCCCCTTGAAGAAACAGGACCTAATCAGTGAAGGCCACCCATTGTTCGAAGGACCCTGCATGGGGACAATCCTTATCAGGACCTTTGCACAGACTTTGTGGTGTGCTGTCTACCAGATGGGTGGTCATAGCTGATGGCGGGAGGATGTGGCGACCCTGCCTGGTTGAATTCTATTGGTTGTGTGATCTTACTATATTTGAAACTAGCCTGCGCTTTGCTTTGAATGGATCATGCTTTTGCTAAGTTTGAAATGATTGGATTTTGTGTTTGCTATAGCCTGTTATTGGATGTAGGTTGATAAGGTGATGTGTTCCCCCTCCCTGAGTGTAGTCTGAATTCCTATAAATTGTGTGGTTTGAGCCTTGTTCAGGGTCGAGCTTGGTAGACTGAGGCCAGTCTCCATCTTGGCCCAGATTGCAATTCGTCAATAAACATCTTTTGCTTCCTTGCAGTGGATGGTGGTTTGATTTATGCTCGCTAACAGGTTACAGAAGCCAAACATGCCGTGGTTAGGGCAGTCTGTTACTGCAGTCAGGACAACCTGTTATGGAAAGGATCGACAAGATCTATTTCTTGTTTGGCAAGCAAAGCGGTTGCACAGGTTGAGGTTCGGGATCAAGATAGAGTCAGTTATGCTAAGGAAGTGGGGACCCCGTCACAGTATGCTGCATCAGCTATATGCTCATTTTGTCCCCAAATCCCTATGAACATCAAGTGCTGTGTCACAACAGTCAAATTCTCATTTCTGATCCAGCCTTCAAAATCAGGTGCCACCCCTGTCATCACATTCTGAATAGAGTATCAGGAATGTTCCATGTGAGTTACACATCTGCCTAGAGCTGGGGGAGGAAACACAAATTCTATTTCATCCATCAGAGAAATAGTGTCAAGGTCAAATTGTAGATAAGTCCCAAAAGAGAGATAACATTAGGACCTTTTTTTTTGGGGGGGGGCAGATTGTACTTTGTCCCAACTGTCTAATTTTGAGCTTTCAGATTACTAGATAATCTTCACATTCATGGGTAGAAATAAGTCTTTTCCCCTTTGAAATTTCTTCCTTCCCTTCCCTTCTCTTCCCTTCCCTTCTCTTCACTTTCCTTTCCTTCCCTTCCCTTGCCTTCTCTCTCATTCCCTTTCTTCCTTCTTCTTTTTTTATTTTTATTTTTTATTTTTTAGCAGAGCACTGATCAGTTCTTGCTTTTGGTGGTGTAAGCAATTAAACCTGGGACTTCAGACCCTCAGGCATGAAAGTCTGTTTGCATAACCATTATCCTATCTATCTCCACCTTTTCCCTTCCTTCTTTTCTTTTCTTATTTTGTTGATAGGACAGAGATAAATTGAGAGGGGTGGGGGATAGCACTGCTTCACTGTGTGTCTGGAACCTGTCTCACTCAATTCATGTTCTGGTGACTGACTGCCAAACTGCCTTTTTTTTTTTTTTTCCCCAGAACACTGTTCAGCTCTGGCTTATGGTGGTATGGGGAATTGAACTTGGAACTTCAAAGCCACAGGCATGAGAGTTTCTTAGCATAACAATTATACTATCTCTCCCACCCTACTCTGCCTCCTTTATTAGTTCTTGTATTCAAACCCAGGGATTCCAGATTCTTTCTGTAATTGCTATTGGAAAGACAAAGCAGGTTAAGTGATATAGAGCTCGCTAGGTAGAGCTCCTTGCTGTGTAAGCAGCCAAGGTTCCAGTCTCTATATGAAAGGCACTTTGGCACTGGAGGAAACCCCAGCTTTGTGGTGTCTCTCTCTGTCTCTGTCTGTTTCTTTTTCTCTGTGAGTCTATCTATCTACATGAAACAAACAAACAAAAAACCTGGGACCAGTGAAATCAAACATGTGCAAGGTGTCCCCTCCACCAAACAACAACAATAATAACAAAATTCCCCAAGGATAAAGTAATACGAACTGGTTGTGGACTACAAAAACTGACGGCATTACTTTTTCTTTGGGAATTGCTGTGTTCTCATGGGAAAATCTGGGAAATAAACCAAGCAAGAAAGGAGAAAGCAAAGTCAACTGTGTTGGCTTGATGTTTCCAAAGAACTCTGTGAACTGAAATACGTTCTCAATGACTATTTTTTTCCCTTGTAAGATAATGGAGGGGAACACAAGAATTGTTTGTTTACTTTATAAAAGAGACCTGAAAACTGCTCCAATATTTATGATATCTTCTTTGCTATTTTTCAAATGATTTTATTATTATTACTTTTATTGCTACCAGTATTATTTCTGAAATTTGATATCTGCACCATGAATAAATCCACTCCTGGTGGCCATCTCTATCTTTCTTGTTGATAGAGACAGAGAGAAATTATGAAGTAAAGGGGAGATCGAAAGAGAGAAAGAGAGAGAGAGACCTACAGCACTGTTTCACTTTTTGTGAAACCTCCCTATAGGTGGGAACAGTGATCTTGAACCCATGCCCTTGCTCACAGTAACATGTGTGCTCTACTGGATGTGCCACCTCCCAGCCTTGTCCTCGTTGCTCTTGTCTGTCTTGTTCATTTGGTGTGGTGGGTATCTAACCCAGTGCTTTATGCATGATACATATGGTCTTTACTTCTGAACCACCTTCCTGGCCCTCAGAGATGATTATTATTATTATTTGCCTCCAGGGTTGTAGCTGGGGCTCAGTGCCTGCACTACAAATCCACTGCTCCTGGAGGCCATTTTCCCCATTTTGTTGCCCTTGTTGTTACCCTTGTTATTGTTGTTGTTGTCATTGCTGTTGGATAGGACAGAGAGAAATTGAGGAGAAGAGACAGAGAAGGGGAGAGAATGACAGACACCTGCAGACTTGTTTCACCGCTTGTGAGGTGACTTCCCGCGGTGGGGAAGGGGGGGAGGGGGCTGGAACCGGGATCCTTGCGCAGGTTCTTGCTTGGTGCCATGTGCGTTTTACCAGCTGCACTGGTAAAAATGACCCACGCCCTGCCCTGATATATATTTTTTAAATCCATACCTTCTCCAAATATGAATTAACTGGAGAAAGTCAACACATAGATGCCAAAGATACCACTTTTCCCCCTCCCCAACTCTAAATCCAATTCTGCTCCTCCTCCCGGACCACTTATTATTATTTTAAAGATTTAATTTATTTATTATTGATAAAGGTAGGAGAGAGAGAAAGAACCAGATATCACTCTGGGACATGTGCTGCTGGGGATTGAACTCAGGACCTCAGGCTTTAGAGTCCAGTGCCTTAGCCACTTCGTCTAAATCCAATTCTGAACAAATGCAGAAGTCTTCTGACTTGATGAGTCTACTGATAAGTCATCCTTGGAGTAACTCCACACTCTCTGGATCAGAATGCTGAGCTGTTCCAGTTCTAAAAAGTCTCTGTGGGAGTCAGGCGGTAGCGCAGTGGGTTAAGCGCATGTGACGCAAAGCGGAAGGACCTGCATAAGGATCCTAGTTGGAGCCCTCAGCTCCCCACCTGCAGGGGAGTCGCTTCACAGGCGGTGAAGCAGGTCTGCAGGTGTCTCTCTTTCTCTCCTCCTCTCTGTCTTCCCCTCCTCTGTCCATTTCCCTCTGTCCTGTCCAACAACAACTTCAATATCAACAATAATAACTACAACAATAAAACAACAAGGGAAACAAAAGGAAATAAATAAAAATTATTTTTTAAAAAAAGTCTCTGTACCTGCAGGGGAGTTGCTTCACAGGCAGTGAAGCAGGTCTGCAGGTGTCTGTCTTTCTCTCCCCCTCTGTCTTCCCCTCCTCTCTCCAGTTCTCTCTGTCCTATATAAAAAAAAAGTCTCTGTAATTGAGTCTGATTTATGCTTGGCATGGTGAACAGAAGTCCAAATGATTGAGTGCAGCTGTTGGGTCCCCCAGAGGGATTGAAGTCCTGTCTCTCCTCCATTTCCACCTGTCTGTCCCATATTGTGGACCCCATACTGTGGACATAGTTCTTTATTATTTTTTTTAATTTTTTATATATAAAAAGGAAACATTGATAAAACCATAAGATAAGGGGTACAGCTTCGCACAAGACACAGTTCTTTCTTGGCACTCCTGTTAGTTTGCTCTTTCAGCACTTTCTTAGTTCTAGACTTGGGCTTAACTTTCTTGGCAAGCACATTTCGCCCTAATCATTTCAGTATAGTCTGTTCCAGGGCTAAATTCCGACTCTCTCTAATCTCTATGTTTTCACTGACACCATTTTCTCCTCTAATTTTACTCGCAAGCATCCATATTTATAAACAGTTGCTCTACTGTCTTTTTAAAGATGTTTATTTTCTTTGTTACATATGTGAGAAGAAAGAGAGACACAGAGAGACAGAGAGCCAAAGAGAGTGAGAGATATAAACCAGAGCACAACTATGGTAAGTGTGATACCAGGGATAGAACTGGACCCTCAGGCATGAAAGTCTGTTGCTCTCTCAGTGGAATACCCTCCCAGCCACTCTGCAGTGTTTCTGATTCAGAGATGAAGTCTCCTTAGACTGCTGAAGGTAGAAACTTTAAGATTGGGCTGGGGAGAAAGCATAATGGTTATAACAAAAACCTTCCATACCTGAGGCTCTGAGGTCCCAGGTTCTGTCTCCAGCACCACCATAAACCAGAGTTGAGCAATGCTCTGGTATTTCTCTATCTCTTTATTTCATTAAAATAAAATACAAAAAATAAAGGAAATTTGAGACTTTGGGGGAAGGAACCCCCCCCCAAGTAATTTTCTATTACAATATTCTTTTTTTTATTGGGGAATTAATGTTTTATATTCAACAGTAAATACAATAGTTTGTACATGCATAACATTTCCCAGTTTCCCATATAACAATACAACCCCCACTAGGTCCTCTATCATCCTTCTTGGACCTATATTCTCCCAACCCACCCACCCACCCACCCACCCCAGAGTCTTTTACTTTGGTGCTATATGCTAATTCCATTTCAGGTTCTACTTGTGTTTTCATTTTCTTTTTTGTGTTTTCTTTTCTGATCTTGTTTTTCAACTTCTGCCTTAGAGTGAGATCATCCCATATTCATCCTTCTGTTTCTGACTTATTTCACTTAACATGAAATTTTCAAGGTTCATCCAAGATTGACTGAAAATGGTGAAATCACCATTCTTGATAGCTGAGTAGTATTCCATTGTGTATATAGACCACAACTTGCTCAGCCACTCATCTGTTGTTGGACACCTGGGTTGCTTCCAGGTTTTGGCTATTACAAATTGTGCTGCCAAAAACATATTGTGACAGGCAATAACATGCTGTTACATTGGAACTCCCCTCTTAAATATTAATGATTTATTAAGTAGATTTTTTGGTTGAGTTTCTTTTTAGGTTTTAAGTGTTAAGTTCCTTTTTCTTTAGAGTTAAGTTGTCTTGCGGAGTGAAGTGGAAAATTCCTTGCCCCTTCCCCCTTGAAGAAACAGGACCTAATCAGTGAAGGCCACCCATTGTTCGAAGGACCCTGCATGGGGACAAGCCTTATCAGGACCTAATCAGTGAAGGCCACCCATTGTTTTGTAAGTTGTTCGAAGAACCCTACATGGGGACAAGCCTTATCAGGACCTTTGCACAGACTTTGTGGTGTACCAGATGGGTGGTCATAGCTGATGGCAGGAGGATGTGGCGACCCTGCCTGGTTGAATTCTATTGGTTGTGTGATCTTACTATATTTGAAACTAGCCTGCGCTTTGCTTTGAATGGATCATGCTTTTGCTAAGTTTGAAATGATTGGATTTTGTGTTTGCTATAGCCTGTTATTGGATGTAGGTTGATAAGGTGATGTGATCCCCCTCCCTGAGTGTAGTCTGAATTCCTATAAATTGTGTGGTTTGAGCCTTGTTCAGGGTCGAGCTTGGTAGACTGTGGCCAGTCTCCATCTCGGCCCGGATTGCAATTCTTCAATAAACATCTTTTGCTTCCTTGCAATGGATGGTGGTTTGATTTATGCTCGCTAACACATATGTGTACATAGATCTTTTTGGATGGATGTGTTGGTTTCCTTAGTATATATCCCCAGGGGAGGAATTGCAGGGTCATAGAGTAGGTCCATTTCTAGACTCCTGAGAGTTCTCCAGATTGTTCTCCATAGAGGTTGGACCAATTTACATTCTCACCAGCAGTGTAGGAGGGTTCCTTTGACCCCACACCCTCTCCAGCATTTGCTGCTGTTACCTTTTCTGATGTATAACATTCTCACAGGAGTGAAGTGGTATCTCATTGTTGTCTTTATTTGCATTTCTCTGACAATCAGAGACTCAGAGCATTTTTTCATGTGTTTCTCGGCCTTTTGGATCTCTTCTGTGGTGAATATTCTGTCCAAGTCCTCCCCCCATTTTTGGATGGGGTTATTTGTTGTCTTGTTGTTGAGTCTGGCAAGCTCTTTATATATATTGGTTATTAAACTCTTATCTGATGTATGGCATGTAAAGATCTTCTCCCATTCTGTGAGGGGTCTCTTGGTTTGGGTAGTGGTTTCTTTTGCTGTGAAGAAGCATTTTAATTTGATGTAGTCCCATAGGTTTATACTTGCCTTAGTCTTCTTTGTAATTGGATTCGTTTCATTGAAGATGTCTTTAAAATGTATGTGGAAAAGAGTTCTGCCAATATTTCCTCTAAGTATCTGATAGTTTGTGGTCTAACATCCAAGTCCTTGATCCACTTGGAATTTACTTTTGTATTTGGTGAAATAGTGATTCAGTTTCATTCTTCTGCATGTTTCAACCCATTGTTTCCAACACATTTGTTGAAGAGACTCTGCTTTCCCCATGTAATAGCCTGGGCCCCTTTGTCAAAGATTAGATGTCCATAGGTGTGGGACCTCACTTCTGGGCTCTCAATACTATTCCACTGGTCAGTGTGTCTATTCATGTTCCAGTACCAAGCAGTTTTGATGACAATGGCGCTATATCTATTACAATATTCTTAACTCAGTCTACAAACATAATCATTACTATTTTGGCTCTATAATTCTCTCTATCTCTATTCCTTTACAATTTGAATGTAGTGTGTAATTACGCAAATATCATTGAGATGCTATTTATTTATTTATTTTTTAAATTTCTTTATAGGGGAATTAATGTTTTACATTTGACAGTAAATACAATAGTTTGTACATGCATAACATTTCCCAGTTTTCCATATAACAATACAATCCCTACTAGGTCCTCTGTCATCCTTCTTGGATCTGTATTCTCCTCACCCACCCACCCCAGAGTCTTTTACTTTGGTCCAATACACGAATTCCAGTTTAGGTTCTACTTGTGTTTTCTTTTCTGATCTTGTTTTTCAACTTCTTCTTGAGAGTGAGATCATCCCATATTCATCCTTCTGTTTCTGACTTATTTCACTTAACATGAATTTTTCAAGGTCCATCCAAGATCGGCTGAAAACAGTAAAGTCACCATTTTTTATAGCTGAGTAATATATATATATATACCATAACTTGCTCAGCCATTCATCTGTTGTTGGACACTTGGGTTGCTTCCAGGTTTTGGTTATTAAAAATTGTGCTGCCAAGAACATGTGTGTACACAGATCATTTTGGATGGGTGTGTTGGGTTCCTTAGGTGAGATGCTAGTTAATGTACTACCTTATTACCTGCTTTTCCCAGTATCTCCTGGGTCTATATCCAAAGGACATAAACAAAACAACCAACCAACCAACCAACAAATAAATGCAGTGGCCAGGCAGTGTTGCATCTGGTAGACTGCACAGGTTCTAATGCACAAGGACCCTGGTTCAAGGCCCTGTTTCCCATATGCAGGAGGGAAGTTTCATGAGTGGTAAAGCAGGTCTGCAGGTATCTGTGTTTCTCTCTTCCTCTCCATCTCCCCTTCCCCTATCAATTTCTCTCTATCAAAATGAATTAAATAAAAAATTAAAACAACTAAGTCAAAGTAGGTGCATATATCCAAAGGACATGAAAACACTAATTTGGAGGGACATATATATGCACACCTATATTCATAGCTGTATTACACATAATAGCCAAAGTTTGGAAGCAGCCTAAACACCATCAACTGGATAAAGAAGTTATCAAGGGAAACAAGCTCTGCAATGTAAAAGGATGATGCATCCTCAGGGACAAAATGGATGGAGCTAGAGGAGATTATCCAACATGAAATAAGTTAAAAGTGAAAACGGCTACTGAGTGGTTCACTACTATGTGGAATCTAGATAGTCAAGGCACATGAACTGGCAGGGCAAAAAGGCAATGGGACTATCGCTCAGCTTTGTGGGAACTGTGGCAGTGCTCACTAACTGGTGGTGGGGCAACATGAAGTGATACCCTTGGATTTTATAATTTTTGAGGCAATATTGAATCACTCACAAAAATTAAAGATTTGTTTATATACGTGTGTGAGACCCAGAGCACCACTTAGTTCAGGCATTTGTGTTGCTGGGGACTAAAACTGGGGCTCCAGGCATGCAAACAACATTTCCCCTTACAATGGATAGGGAATGGAGGCTAAGGATAGGGAGATAGCATAATGGATATGCAGAAGATTTTGTTGTCGAGAGGTCCAAGGCCTCAGGTTCAATCACCAGCACCACCATGAGCCAAAGTTGAACAGTGCTGTGCTCTCATCTCTCTTTCCCTCTCTCTCCCTCCCTCCCTCTCTCTCTCTCTGTCTCTCCATATAATATGTATTTAAAAATATAGACTTAGTGCAGTCCTGAAGGTAGAATAGTGGATACAGTATCTGACTTGCAATCCTGAGGTCAAAAATCGGATCCCCAGAATTCCATATGGCACAGTAATGCCCTGGGTCTCTCTCTCTCTCTCTCTCCTCTCTCTCTCTCTCTCTCCCCCTCTCTCTCTTTCTCTCACAAATAAATAATCTTAAGAAAAAAATAAAGGTTTAGAAATATTATTGCTTATCTAAAGAATGAGATCTCTAGAAATACTAGTCACCAGAGCTTGGAATATCTATAAATGCAGGACAAAGTTTTAAAATTTCTACATTAATGTAATGTTGGTTTACAAGGCTGTCCATTTTAGGGATGCAATGTTACACCTCTTCATGATATATGTTACCATACTATGTCAACAAGCAGTGAAGCAGGTCTGCAGGTGTCTCTCTGTCTCTGTCTCCCCCTTCCATCTTAATTTTTCTCTGTCTCTTTTTGTTTGTTTTAAGTGTATTATTTTATTTTAATGAGAAAGATACTGAGGAAGAAAGAGAGAGAAAAGGAGAGGGAGAAAGAGAAAAAGAGATGGAAAGAGAGAGAGAGAGAGAGAGAGAGAGAGAGAGAGAATGTGTCCATACCTGAAAGTAAATTAAAAAAGAGAGAATGTGTCCATACCTGAAAATAAATTTTAAAAAAAGGGAGAGAGAGAATGTGTACATACCTCAAAATAAGAGAGAGAGAGAGAGAAAGAGGAGAGAGAGAGAGAGAGAGAGAGGATGTGTTCAGAGCACTGCTCTGCTCAGCTCTGGCTTATGGTAGTACTGGGGATTGAACCTGGGACCTCGGAGCCTCAGGTATAAGAGTCTTATGCTTGACTATCATGCAGTCTCCCCAGTCTTATTTCTTTCTGTTTATGTCCAAAATAAATAAATAAATAAAATTAAGAAATAAATTATCTTTTTAATTAAAAAAAATATATATATATATTTGATAGAGGGAGAAAAATCCAGAACTAATAAAGAGGTAGAGAGGGAGAGAGACAGAGAGACACCTGTAGTCCTACTTCAATGCTTGTGAAGCCTTCTTTTCTGCACATGGGGACCTGGGACCAGGGGCTTGAACTTGGGTCTTTGCACATGTTAACATGTGAACTCAACTGGGTGCTCCACAGCCTGGCCTTAAGGGGGGAGAGCACACCTTAGTAGTTCATGTGCTGGTTGAAATCTTTTTGGAAAGATGTAATTTATTTAGTTATTAACCAGAAAAAGAAGCAGAGCATCATTCTGACAGACCCAATGCTGGATGTTAAGCCTGGGACCATATGCTTACAGTCCTGTGTTGTACTGCTGAGCTAACTCCTAGGTCACAAGAAACATTTTTCTGAGTGGTGGAGCAGTGCTGTGGCATCTTTCCTCTCTGTCTGTCTGTCTGTCTATCTGTCTGTCTGTCTCTATCTCACTCCGGAGTGAGATATTTATGCAGGCATAAAGCTCCTAACAGAAGCCATGGCAACAGAAAAAGTATTTAAAGATGCATTCCATATATTTTACAAATGAAACAGATACTGGTGATATACCAAAGTATATTGATTTAGCACAGAAAGAGAAAAGTTCATCTGAAATGAGAGGTAAACATATTTTAATTTTGTAACAGTATTTTTTTTTATTCATGCAGTTGGAAAATGAGAGAACTAATGCTTTAACAGTGATTGGACTGATATTTCTAAAGTTTATCTCTCACAGCATTTATTTATTTCATTTCAATAGAACAGAAAGAAACTGAAAGGGAAGGGAAAGGGTGGGTGGAGAGAGACACCTGCAACATGGCTTTACTACTCATGTAGCTTCTGCCTTGTAGGTGGAGGCTGGAGGCTGGGGGCTTGAACCCAGTCCTTGTACATGGTAATGTGTGTGCTCAACCAGTTGTGCCCACCACCTGGCTCCATGGAAGTTATTTTTATGGTTCAGGAGCTGAGGTCTCCTCTAAAACTCCATCCTGCCATATTCTGGAAAGGGAATTCTAACCTAGAAAAGTGCAATCATACTTGACGTTCAATTTCATATGCTGCTTGAGTGATACCAACATAATTGAACATTTTTGATTCATAAAACTTGGGCCATCTGCTTCTGAGCTGCTTTGGGAGTGTTTTGGGAGTATAAAATTGAGAGAGGCAGATGGAAAAGTCCTGGAAGAACTTACTCCATGCAAAGTGGTTTTCTGCAAATGAGAAGAGTAGTGGTCAAAGAACAGGCAGTAGATAGCTCTCAGGAGATATGACATTGATGGGAGAGAGAGAGACAGCAATTTCTGTTTTTTAAATATATTAACTCTTGCAATTCCCTTTTTGAAAACATTTTATTCATTCATTCATTGGTAGAGGGTGAGAGATAAAGACAGGGAGGAGCAACACCTGCAGTAGTGCTTCATTGTTCATCAAGATTTGTGCCTACCTCTGACCCCACCCCAGCATGTTAAAATGTGCATCAATTTTTAATTTCCTTAGTGCATTTAATATCCATTGATTGAGAAGTAAGGGAACCATCAATTTTAGGTGATGTGTTCCACATGGAAACACTTAGTCATTCATGATGTGAAAATCATGCTCTCGCAAAGCTACTCACTCACTACAGAATAACTTTACAGGGTTATTGTATCAGATGTTTCCTTTGGTCATTCCTCTGTGTGTTTGCAATATGAAATGAGGTCATACTAAATAATGAATGGGTACTATTTCTCTGAGTCATTCTTTGAATGTAGAATAGTAAGGATCATTGAAAATCCTTTTCAACTGTTATTATTATATATAATAATCCCAGATACTATTTTTTGTTACATACTCTGTGTGACATATTCTTTTTTTAAATTTTTATTTATAAAATGGAAATATTGACAAGACTATAGGATAAGGGATACATTTCCACACAATGCCCACCCCCAGAGCTCCATATCCAATCCCTTCCCTTGATAGCTTCCCTATTCTTTATCCCTCTGGGAGTATAGACCCAGGATCAAAGGGCCTCTATTTGCTCTTGGGATATTTCAGAAATACTCCCCATTGATTTTTTTCTTTGTTTTAGTCACAGCATAACTTAGCTCTGGCTGTGGTGGTGCTGGGGATTGAGTCTGGAATCTTTGGTGTCTCAGGCATGAAAGTCCTTTGCATAACCACTTTGTATCTCCCTAGGCCCCCATGATGCTTCTCCATCCACAACATAGTCTTGTCTATTTAATGGTGGGCTATACGTTTTTCTCTACATTCCAATATGTTTGCAGCACTAAGCGTGAGTGTAGTCTATTTAAGATGATCATGTTCTTTGCCCCTCTCTCTCTTGCTCCCCCCCATCCCTCATGTTTAAATTAATTTCAAGTTTGACGTATTGGCTTGACTAATAAAATGTACAGAAGTGAAATTCTGGGATTTCTGAGTCTAGGTCTTAAGTTTTGCCCTTTCCACTGGAATTTTTTTTCTCCCCAGAGCACTGCTTGGCTTTGGCTTATGGAGGTGCAGGGAACTGAATCTGAGACCTCAGAGTCTCAGGTATGAGAATCTGTTTGCATAATCCCTGCCCTTAATAAATTAATAAAATTTTAATTTATTAATTAAAAATTAGTTTTTAATTAATAAATAGAAATATTGGCAAGACCATAGGATAAGAGGGGTGCAATTGCATACAACTCCAAACACCAGGGCTCAGTATCCCATCCCCTCCCTTGAAAGCTTTCCTATTCTTTATCCCTCTAGGAATTTGGACACAGGATAATTATGGGGTGCAGAAGGTGAAATGCCTGGCTTCTGTAACTGCTTCTTTGCAGTCATCGGCATTGGCAGATTGATCCATACCCCCATCCTCTTTCTATCTTTCCATAGTGGGGTAGGGCTCTGGAGAGGTGAAGTTTCAAATTGATGAGGTCCTCTGCCCAGGGAAGTAAGGTTGGTATCATGGTAGCATCTTCAACTTGTTGGCTGAAAAAGAACTAAGATGTAAAACAGAACAAATTATTAAATAATCAGGAACTTAAAGGCAAGAATATAGCAGGTGAGATTTGGGGTCTCCATTTTAGAAAAAAGCTAGTACATCTATTTTAGATATATTCCAAGGAGCCCATGAGTTTGCTAATTTTTGTCTGAGCCCAACAGTTAACATACAGGTGGACCAAAGGTATTGTCTGGGGAGATAGTGTCATAGTTGCAGCCGCAATATAAGCACAAACAAGGAGGAAGTTCTGCTAAGGTAGTGGGGGAGGGAGGTGGGTGAGCAACTTTCCAAACAGCTAGATGGTAATCTCAGTTCCAATGGTCACAATGTCCTCTCACTGGCTATATGAGAATCTTAGCTAAGGCCTTGGCTCCCGACATGTCCTCCCTTTTTACAATTTAAGTGAGGTGGGCAAATTAGGGTAAAAGCTAGGAATCTTATCAAGAGATAAGCAGGCATTAACCAGAGGGGAGAAGTATTGACCTGATTCCTCCCGTGGGGTAAATATAGAACTGATCTTCCCGCTTCTCATATGGCCCTTGGTGTCTTTTGGGAAGGGGAGGCAGAGTCAGTATTTCCAAGGTGAGGAAAACTCACGGTGAAGAGTTCTGATGATCAACACCAACCTCCATGCAAATCAGGTTTGCTTCACGGGGAACTCAGAGGCGGACTATAGGGTCCTCCCCCTGCAGTGCTTAGCCCTGCACCCCTTACCGGTGCCCACACCATGCCAAGGCTGGCGTGCATAAATCTGAGTTTTATGCAGCTCCTAAAAGAGGTCTGTCACCCTCAGGTTCAGCCAAGCCTCTGTCAGTGAAATCAAGTCTGTGGTAATATGTTTGTAAGGGTTTCGATGCCAAGGAGTCAATTTGTTGTTTTATAAAGCCAGTAATCTTATTAAAAATAAAGGGCCTCAAGGTAATCATTAACAAAAGACTAATCAAGGGTCCCATAAGGGGCATCAAAAGGGAGAACATGGAGGATTTCCACCAACTATCAGTGGCAGCAGAAAATTTTTGTTTTTGTTATTCAACGCTAAGCTTGTGTAACTGCTGAACCCGGGTCTCCACTAAACCAGCAAGTCTAAGGGAAGCAGTCAGTGGATGTGACGTCCAGGGGAAGAAACACAGCATATCTGGTCCTCTGGTGGTCATCAGCGCCAACTGATGAAATTTTTCTTCTTCATAGAGGGTCAGCTGTGGAACAAGCAAAACTAGGAGGCAAGGACCAGGTAGAGAATAATTGACATGAAAATATAGGGTGGTGTTGTACCAAAACACAGAGGAGGTGTGTATACACATTAGAAGTCAAGGTGAGGTTCCTTGAACATGAGGAATATTGGGAGAAAAGTGAGCAGTCAATAAACATGTAAGGATGAAGTCAGCAGTGGTAGATCAGCAGAAAGAGAAGACTTGGATAGGCTGGTGAGGTAGCTGGAGTATATACTGCCATGGCGTCCTTTGTGGTAAGGACTTGCCAACAGGGACTGTGGATTTTGCAAGAGCAATAATGTCATCCACCATAATAAAAGGAAAACAAATATGGACATCCAGCGTTGAAAAAAGAAAAAGAAGAAGTATATCTCTATGGCTGGGAGAGTGGGTGGCTTTGTCAATGAGATACAATAAATGGACAATTCGAATTTTTGTAAATGTTAAGGTTTAGTATAGTTACTACATTGACACTTTAGCCAACTGAATATTGTGGGGTGCATTCTCCTTTTTTAAAAGTTATTGAGCTTTTAATGTTCTAAAGGAAACAAAAATACATGGATTGGACATCCATTGAAGCAAAACAGGAGATCATATGGCCCACAAGATTTTTGAGTTTTTTCTTGTTTGAGCTATAGCCCACATAAATTTGGAAAAAATACCAACTGAGAAAAAAAATGTTTTTGTTTAATAAACATGGGCAGGTGAGTTACATCAATCTGTCAGAGAGCACTGGCCTTTATCATTGGGGATTAATCTTAAAAGTCTGAATAGCAAGATCTTAATTAAACAATGCAGGAGCCAGTAAAGTGCTCTCACTATGGCAGGTCAAGCGTTAAAATTTTAAGAGGCTTGTAAAGAAATGAGAAAAATTTTAGGATATGAGTGACTTTAGGAGTCATCACACACCCATAAGTAAAAAAAAGAAAAATGTTTAGTTTTAAATCTTACCATATGAGCAGTCAGTTCTTCATGTGCAGATGTACCTATAATTATTTACTTAGGGAGAAAACTTGCACCAAATTAATTGATGATCTAATGGTTAGAATTGGCTTGAGTTCTTTTATATGATTTTAGAAGGCTCTTTATTAAAATATACCAATATATTATAGAAAGTCAATACCTAATGTGTTGACATGATAAAATGTTTACCATTTTTTAGCATTATTTTAAACTGATTAGACAGTTTAACCACACTAATATAACTTAGTTTACTAAGATCTTTACTCATCACAAGGCTATCATGAATAAGTGTAGATATAAAACTCTTAATAGAATTTGCTCTTTAGAACTCTAATATGGCAACTTAAAAGGCTAAAATAAAACCTCATAGCTTAAATGTTCAAAATAATAATTTTGTTAAATAAGGATTTGCCAAAACAAATCTATCAGACCAGAAGCACCATGTATTATCTTAATTTATCAAGAATAAACCTCTGACAGTGTCTTAAAACAAGCCAGATAATTTTTTTATGCTATAGCTTTTTTTTATTTAAGAAAGTATTAATTAACAAAACCATAGGGTAGGAGGGGTACAATTCCACACAATTCCCACCACCAATTCTCCATATCCCACCCCCTCCCCTGATAGCTTTCCCATTCTCTATCCCTCTGGGAGCATGGACCCAGGGTCATTGTGGGTTGCAGAAGGTAGAAGGTCTGGCTTCTGTAATTGCTTCCCCGCTGAACATGGGCGTTGACTGGTTGGGCCATACTCCCAGTCTGCCTCTCTCTCTCCCCAGTAGGGTGGGTCTCTGGGGAAGTGGACCTCCAGGACACATTGGTGGGGTCTTTAGTCCAGGGAAGCCAAACCAGATAATTTTTTTACTCTCTAAAAGAACTGATTAAAGTTTGACATGTAGAATCTGTACTCTCAAAAGCCAATTATTTGATAATAATTTTTGTAGTCTTTCTAAATAAGGGAGTTATCTCAGTAACAACTTTATCAGAAGGAGTAAGTCACTGTAAAAGCAAAAGTAACTAACTCATAAGTAAGTAAGATTTAAAAATCTCTTAACAAGTTTTAAAATAAACATTTTAACTGGAGCATTTTTGTCTATATCAGACATAAAACTCTCTTAACTTTTTATCTAGTCTCTCTTACGTTTTAATATCTAAAGTTCTTTCTCAGGGAAACCATGGGCATACTTTTTGAATAAAATGTAAAAAGGTTAGCTAAAACATCTATACAGCTCTACATTAGGCTGTCTCATATTTATTTGATAAGTTTTATTTGGAAAATTTTTTTTTCTACATATCTTATTTAAATTAAACCTCATTTATCAGAGCAACATCCTCAGGCATAAAGATAACTATTGTGTTACCTTTCACTAACCCAGGCCAGTTTTACTTCTTTAGTTGAGAAGGTATTTTAAAACCTTTTTTTTTGTACCTATCACAGTCAAGATCTAGACACATCTTCAGTGTGTGATATCTAATTTTAAGAGGCTCTGTTTGAATTTTAAAGAACACAAAACAGTTCACAGGACATTTTGTGGGCCCTCCAAAATGTGTTGGAACTTTTTCAGTTAAATACATAGATAATTTGCATATTAATTTGGAGAAGAAGAATTATCCTTTTAAATACTTAAGACTTTTACTTTAAATCTTTAGCTGTCTTAGCAAATGAATTTTTACCTTTATGTTACCACATAGGAACTGTGTTGGAAACATTTTTTTTTTTTGAAATCACTTAAACAATTTTAAGTAAAATGTTAAACTTAGTTAGGATCTTTGCTTATCACGAAGCTATCACACCCCTAGGGCAGCTACGAACAATGGTGGGTACAAAACTTAATTGATCTTTCACTTTGATTTGGATAGGTAACTTAAAAAGCTAAGATAAACCTCATAGCTTAAATGTTCAAAATAAATTTTTACTGTTAACATTTCTTTTAGATGACCAATTTACACTAAATAATTTTATTGAACCACATCTGCCGAATAAAAATTTTTTATCATATCTTGAGGAATATCTTGTTTAACCCATTTTTCCTGGCAAGGCCACTGATCTACACTGACTGGGTTATTAGAAAGCCAGCCCAAACATGGAATTTGTTACAAACAGTGGCAGTTGGTATTGGGGTGCTGGTAAGATTTAGAATTCTCACAAGAGTGAGACTGTAGAGGCATCTTACCATGCCTAGAGATCTCATAAAATTTCTAACTAATGAATTGATGCTGATATTAGCTATCAGAAGGACGAAACTGTCCTATATTTTAGTCTGGTAAAGGTGTGCCAACTCTATGAGTTGGGATCTTTAAGACTATATTTAGCTTAACTAAATCTTATTTAAAACTTAAAACAAACTTTAGTTACTTAGGGGTTAACACACATTAATGAAAACAAGGTTAGCACATAGACTTAAAACAGACATTCTTGGTGAAAAGAAAAATTTTCCCTTTGAAAAACCGCTTTGGTTTTTTGATTCCTAACTCCACCCCCCCAGGAGGGGCGTTTGTGGCTAGGGAATGATTGACTGAAGTGTTTGCCAATCTGTGGAGCAGTAGCTCTGTGCTGTGATTGGCTGCACGGACGGAATAGGCAGGCTTAGTTTACCGCCACACGGGGAGAAAAATCTTTGAAAAATTTTTTTTTCTGGGCTAAGGTACATTTTAGAGTTTTAAAGAAACAATTCATTAAATTTCTATCAAAAGTGTGTACTGGTTCTCTGATTAATAGCTTTTAAGTTAGAGAGAATGTCTTGTTTGATTGATTTCTTTTTTTTCCTTTAAAGAATAACTTGCTAGCCAGATAAAATCTCACTCAGAATTGGTTTAACACTTTCTGAGAGCTCTGGTGGCCAGAGGAAAAAAGGCTGGATCTTTTTTGCTGGCTAGTTTTAAGATAATGCCAAATCAAGAGCCCACAGTTCTAGAACTAATTGTAAATGCTCTCATTTTTCTTCTATTAATTTTCTAAGGGAAGCTGTTTTTTATGCTAGTTGAGTTTTAGCCTTGGTGGTATAGTCAGTAATATTGGCCAAGTCGAGGACCGGAGCACAAAACGGAGGGGTGGTGGCATAGGGAGGCAGTCTGGACAAAGAAGAGCGTAGGGGTGGCTGGTCAGGATTATGATATTTGGCCATCTTTTCATCAAGGGATAAGGCCTCTTCAGGAGAAAGACTATCATCAGGCCCATCTTTGGCAGGGGGTCTTAAGGTTGTCAAAGGGGTAAATATTAACAGGAGGGGACTTAACAGGCGCCCTTTTAATTGTGGCAACCTCAGGGGTGGGGTCTCCTGAATCAGGCATGGGAATAGAGACAGACTCACAAACAGAAGGTGGCTGGGCGTGTCGCTGTAAGACTTTTTCTCCCTCTTTCATGACTCTCTGTACATCAGGACAATGTTTATGGACTCTGAGTATATCATTTACTAAATTCCAATAAGAAAAATCCTGGACTGGAATCTTTTCTGGACCAAAGGTCTCATAAAAATCTCTTAAACAGTTTCCTACTCTGGCCTATCTTTTTTCATCGATAGTCCCCTCTAAGGGAAACCACGGACAAATATCACTCACAAAATCAAAAAACTTCTTGAGATCCTTTTTCTTAACCCTTACTCTTCGTGTCTTGAGGGACTCTTTGAGGCCCTTATGCAACAAATCATGTTTACTCAATGCTTGTCCCATAATTGCATCGCTCTTTCTTACCTCAAAACGGATCAATCTCACAGACGGGCAAATCTGCGGCGATCACCATGTGGATCTTCACTCACTCTGGGCTAAAGCGGCAATCCTATGTGAACCTTCACTCACTCCTTGTCTGAAGTGGTGGCCCTATGCTTCTTTCCACTGGGAAGAGATGTTATCTAGGACCCCAGACCCAAAAAGGTCCCACATCGGGTGCCAGATGCCCTGGCCTGCGGGGTTATTGATGGAAACCTAGGATAGGGGGCGAGAGAATGGAAAGGACAAGAGACACAAAGAACAAGAGCAAGACAGGAGGTCTGATCCAGCTCTGAAAATTTTATTTTGCAGTCGCAATATAAGCACAAACAAGGAGGAAGTTCTGCTAAGGTAGTGGGGGAGGGAGGTGGGTGAGCAACTTTCCAAACAGCTAGATGGTAATCTCAGTTCCAATGGTCGCAATGTCCTCTCACCGGCTATATGAGAGTCTTAGCTAAGGCCTTGGCTCCCGGCACTTTCCCAAAAATTAAAGTCCTGAACCAGATGGTTTTACAAATGAATTCTACAAAACATTTAAATAAGTACTAATACCTCTACTTTTAAAAGTCTTCCAGAATATTGAAGACACTGGAATACTCACTTCCAGCTTCTATGAAGCCAAAATCACTTTAATACTAAATGCAGACAGGTACACAACTAAAAAAGAAAACTACAGACCAATATCTCTGATGAAAAAATATGCTAAAATACTGAACAAAATTCTAGCCAACCGGATACAGCATTATATTAAAAAGATTTTTCATCATGACCAAATGGGGTTTATCCCAGGCATGCAAGGTTGGTTTAATATACGTAAATCAATCAATGTGATCCACCACATCAATAAAAACAAGACCAAAAACACATGGTCATATCAATAGATGCAGAGAAAACCTTTGAAAAAATAAAACATCCCTTTATGATCAAAACACTACAAAAAATGGGAATAGATGGAAAAATCCTCAAGATAATGGAGTCTGTATATAGCAAACCTACAGGCAACATCATTCTCAATGGTGAAAAACTGGAAGCATTTCCCCTCAGATCAGGTACTAGACAGCAATGCCCACTATCATCATTACTATTCAACATAGTCTTGGAAGTACTTGTCATAGCAGTCAGGCAGGAGCAAGGAATTAAAAGCATACAGATTGGAAGAGAAGAAGTCAAACTCTCCCTATTTATATGACATGATAATTTACATAGAAAAACTTAGGGAATCCATGCCTTACATCAGACAAAAGGATAAGAAGCAGAACCCTCCTTCACTGCTCTTGGGAATGCAAATTGGTCCAACCCCTGTGAAGAACAGTCTGGAGAACTCTCAGAAGCCTAGAAATGGACTTACCCTATGATCCTGCAATTCCTCTCCTGGGGATATGTTTTAAGGAACCCAAAACACCCATCCAAAAAGATCTGTGTTCACATATGTTCTTGGCAGCACAATTTTTAATAGCTAAAACCTGGAAGCAACCCCGTGTCCAACAACAGATGAGTGGCTGAGCAAGCTGTGGTATATATACACAATGGAATACTCCTCAGCTGCTGGGTTAGCTTCGTGGTAGAGAGGATCCAGGATCTAAGCTTGTGGAAATAGCAATACAAATCTTTATTCATGTGGGAGCTCCATAGTTGGGTTTGAGCACAGTGGGTTAAGCTACATGGTGCCAAATGCAATGGCCGCCTCTCGTTCTGCATGCCCTTCTTCAGGTCGGGATGTGAGAGAGAAAAGAGAAGAAGAGAAGAAGAGAAGAGAGTGAAACCAGGAACAGAAGTGGGTTTTATGGGATAAAACTGGAAGTGGCAAGTTGAGAATGGAATGGCCAAAAAGAAGGGGTGGAGAGAGGCAAAAGGCATGCTGGGAAGGTGGAAGTGTCCTTAGCAACTGTTGTGATGATTTTAACTGGTGGGATTAATATACCCGCAGGCAGAGCGGGTCTCAAGGTAGAAAAAAGATAGTTCAGGCAATACAGTGATTATGTAAATAGGCCATACTATCAACAACGCAGCATGGAGCAAAAGGAGCTGTTTTAATGTCTGACATCTCCCCCTTTCTTTTTATCTAATGACCATAGTATCAGGAATGTGGGGTGCTTTGTGAGTCAGGGAGTCTGATAGGATGAGGCACACCTTTGGGGTTACTACTGTCCTTCCTTGCTCAACCTCTCGATAGAGAGAGAGAGAGAGACTAACAGGATAGACACACTCCTCAGGTTCAAGCCCTGCCAAGCTCAACCACATCCTCACAATTTCCCAGCATCTCCCTCTTTCTAATGGCCATATATAAATAGGTGAATGTCTGTAAAAGACTGCATTTCTGTATGAGGAATAGTGGTGTAGGGGTGAACAGAAACCTATATTGTGTAGGCATTTTAAAAAAAACTGGAATAAGACAGGGAGCAATAAGTAAGGGTAGCAAGGGACAGTGTGACACTGAAGAGAGGCCTGGTAGGCAGAGAGGTGCTGCCTGATGGTCAGAGAGGGTGGGGCCTAATGACAAAGGGGCATGTCCTGCCTCCAAGGGGCAGGACCTGGCAGCGGGGGATGTTTCCTGCCTCTGAGGGCAGGGCCTAGCAGCAAGGGGGTGTTTCCTGCCTCTGATGGGCAGGGCCTGCAGGCAAGGGGGTATTTCCTGCCTCTGATGGGCAGGGCCTGCAGGCAAGGGGGCGTTTGTGGCTTGCTAGGTGACGGGGCTTGTGGCCTGCCAGGCAAAGGGGCTATTCGGTGTTGTAGAGTGCCAAGACAGCTGGCTGCAAAGTACATGGACTGCTGCAGTCAGTTTTTGAGAAACCCAGCTATGTAAAGGGAGTGTCCAAAGGTCCACCAGAAAGTTCGATAGAAGTGTCAGTCCAATGCCAACGACCAGTGGAAGAAATGCTGCACATCTCATCTTGATGGGGGAAGACAGCCACCAGAATTTTGCTTTTCTGTAGAGAGTGAGCTAGAACTGCCAAAATGTGACAGGTGAAGCAGAAGCAAGAAGGGCAGACAGCGATGGGCAAGAGAAAGGCAGTAAGAATGTTCTGTCCTTGGAGTCTGTGAATCAGGTTTTTCAGATTGTGTCAGGTCACGTCATGGGTATTGGGGGGGGGCGCTGTAGTCATGCCATCTTGTGGGCAATGTCAGAATACAGGGGTACAAATGGATTTCCAGGGATTCCTGTGAAAGAAACACAAACAAATCTGCTTTCCATGGTTAGCAGGGTGTCTGGTACAAATTTTTATAGATATTAAAGGAGGTGTAATGTAGTTAGTGCATTAGCCAACTGATTATTGGGGGATGTATCCCCCTTTTTTTCTTTACTTAATTGGGCCTAGGAGTTTGGCAGGCCTTCTTAACAACCATTTGTCTTTGGGGGTTGTAAGGGATGTCGGAGGTATGGGTGATGTTATAAAGGAAAAAAGTCTTTAAATTGTTGGCTGACAAAGGCAGGCCTATAGTGGCAAAGCAAGATACACCAGTTAAGTGTAGAAAAATATGTGAATGTTTTTAATTTACATAAGTTGTATATGGGGAACTTCTTATATAGTTTAATATCTTACCATATGCGCAGATGCTTTTTCATGTGAAGACTTGACAGCTATAATTCACTTACTTGTGAAAAAAAACTTGTAACAAGTTAGAAGTTTATTATAATTGATAACTCAATGATTATAATTGGTTTAAGTATCTTTATAATTTTGGAAGGCCTTTCTAGTGTGATTTTAAGGCTATTTAAACAATTCGAGCACAATAAAATGTGGTCAGCTAAAGAGAAGAACCATCGTTAGAAGCCTCAGGCATGAGGATCATTAGCATAACCATTGTGTGATCTATCACTCACCCAGGCTGGTTCTACCTCTTTAATTGAGAAGGTATATGAGAGCTTTACATATAAATAATGTCTTTTCTACCTTTTGTTACACCCATTTAAGATGGAGACACACCCTAAGTGAGTACAGGATCTTCAGACCGGATTTAGTTAAAATATATTGATTTTTAACTGATTTTTACCTTAGACTTTAAACAAACTCAGGTTACTTAGAGAGTTAACACATGTTAGTGATATATTGATTTTAAACTAATTTTTACCTTAGACTTAAACAAACTCAGGTTACTTAGAGAGTTAACACATGTTAGTGACAATGTTTTTTTTAGAACATTCACAATGTCAGATTGATGCAGATTTGTTGTGGATTAATTACCACAAGATAGTTCACAGGGCACTTTTGGGGACCCTCCAAAAGTGTCCTGTATAGAGAATTTGTATTTTAATTTTGGAGATGATGAATTGTCACATTAAATATTTAGACTTTTACATTAAATCCTCAGTTACTTTAGCAAATTAATTTCACCTTTTTAAAAATCGTGTTGAAAACACCTTCATTTAACTCTGCCTGTTAATAATGTAGCTTCAAAGTTACACTTTTAACCGTAAAGTTAATGTTTACCAAACTTGAAACACACACATAAGCATGTAGTCTTTAACACACACGAGGAAAAAAACTTTTGTTACAAAGACATATCATTTCAAACACAAATTTAGATCTGTACTGTTTTAGTTGAACCCTCTTTACTCACACAGTTTAAGACTAAATGTTTCACATTTATACTAAGAATAAAAAAAAAATCAAAAGAGGAAGAGAAAAGAAGAGAAAAAATAATTTTTAGGATTGTTTCTGGACGTCTCCAGAAATAATGACTGCAGCCAGAATTTTTATGTAAAGTCAATTAAGTTTCAGAGTACTCTGAGCAAAATGGATTGTACAAAAAAAAAATCAGTCATTCAACTCACTCACAAAACACAACTGGAAAAAGAGGGGGTAGACAGCTTAAGATATTCAGAGAGAGTGAGGGGGGAAGAGAGAAACGGTAGAGAGGTTTTGTTTTTGGGCTCTGTGAACCAGATTTTTTAGAACCCACCATGTCGCATTTTGAGTCCCGGAAGGTATCCTACTTCTGGCAAAAGTGAGAAGGTGAGGGGGGGGGATAGGCTCGGAAGGTTTTACTTCTTCCAGAAAGCATGTAAGGTGCTGGGCAAGCAGAATGACCTATTCCTTTAAGTGTTGGATTGCAGCCTCAAGGTCCCTTAGACTGGGGCCATTTCTCAAATTAAAGCTGCCTTTTTCCATGGGAGATATGGGAGGGGTTCTGCATATCTCCCAAGCACAACAATCACGGTCAAGTGGAACCAAAATGTGGCCCAGAAGAAAATGTCCCAGAGACTGTCTGGAGAAAAGGAGTAGAGGGTTTGAGAAGCCTCTTGATAAGGAGGAATGTTGCCCATGACAGAGGGGTCTCAGAAAAATAAGAAGAGGGAGAAAAGGAACCACAGTGCCTTCATTAAATACGAGGTTGCAGAGAACCAAGCAGTTGTATACTTATCTGGAGTGCCTTCGTACGTCTGCCGCTTGTGTGGAGCCGGTGGCCCCACATTCAGGCACCAGAATGCTAGCTTCGTGGGAGAGGGGATCCAGGAACAAAGCTTGTGGAAGTAGCAATACAAATATTTTTTCATGCAGGAGCTCCATAGTCGGGTGTGAGCACAGTGGGTTAAGCTACATGGTGCCAAACTGCAATGGCCGCCTCTCGCTCTGCACACCAGCCCTTCTCCAGGTCAGGATATGGGAGAGAAAAGAGAAGAAGAGAGGAAGAGAAGAGAGAGTGAAACCAGGAACAGAAGTGGGTTTTATGGGATAAAACTGGAAGTGGCAAGTTGGGAATGGAATGGCCAAAAAAGAGGGGTGGAGAGAGGCAAAAAGCATGCTGGGAAGGTGGAAGTGTCCTTAGCAACTGTTGTGATGTTTTTAACTGATGGGATTAATATCCTGCAGGCAGGGCAGGTCTCAAGGTAGAAAGAAGATAGATCAGGCAAAACAATGATTATGTAAGTAGGCCATACTATTAGCAATGCAGCATGGAACAGGAGGAGCTGGTTTAATGCCCGACACTCAGCTATAAAAAATGGTGACTTCACTGTTTTTAGCCAATCTTGGATGGACCTCGAAAAATTCGTGTTAAGTTAAATAAGTCAGAAACAGAAGTATGAATATGGTCTGATCTCACTTTCAGGCAGAAGTTGAAAAACAAGATCAGAAGAGCAAACACAAATAGAACCTGAACTGGAATTGAAGTATTGCACCAAAGTAAAAAACTCTGGAGAGGGTGGGTGGGGGAGAATACAGGTCAAAGAAAGATGAGAGAGTGTGAGACTATGTGAAAGTTTGGTAGATCTTAGGGGGGGCTCTCCTATCTTTGGATAGAGGTCTAAAACAACACCCCACTTGTTAACCTCTCTCTTTATAGAGATGAGCCAAGAGGGAAAAGTCTCCCAGGCTCATTTTCTCTTTGTTTGTCCCTCAAGCTCACAGAAAGCCTACAGGCCTCTCACACTTAGATTGCTCATGCTAGCAGCAAGCCAAATGGCTGCCTGCTTTAGCGTTTGTTGTTTATTTTCGGAGTTCACTCAAAGTTCACACATCCACTTCACCTTTTGATCATAAAGGAGAACACACTCTATCATGCACCTCCCCAAAAGCAGGCAGTGGAAACACCCCAAATTCTATTTCCTTGTGACTTTTGATATCTGTGATTTACATCAAGTTTTGTTTTTCTTCTTCTCTACCTCACCTTACTGGTTCAACCCCTATGCTTCTCTCAAATGCCTTTAGATAATTAACTTGCCTACATCATGGAGACTAATTGTTTTGACCTTTATGCATCACATCAATTCTTGTCATACCAGCCCCCTATCATACAGACAAGCTGACCTTTAAAAAACCTGTAATTTCCGACATATGTGGAAAATGTTCTTTAACTCTCTATAAAAACCTGTACTCTTCTCCCAATAAATGAATGTTCATACCAAAATATTCCCTGATGCCTCTTTCTGAGTTATGCAGTGCCTAGAACTGGCGAGAGAAGGTCAGAGACTTACCCCCTGGTTAGAGCCACTCCACTTGAGTGCCAACAACAGAGGACCTGGTAGAGGTTGTATTGTTATATGGAAAACTTAGAATTTTTATGCATGTAGAAACTATTGTATTTACCATTGAATGTAAAACATTAATTTCCCAATAAAGAAAAAAAACAGGAAAAAAAAGTAAAAAACAAGATTAGAAGAGAAAACACAAGTAGAACCTGAACTGGAATTGGCATGTTACACCAAAGTAAAAGACTCTGGGGTGGGGATGGGGGGAGAATACAGGTCCAAAGAGGATAACAGAGTACCTAGTGGGGGTTGTATTGTTATATGGAAAACTGGGAAATGTTATGTGTCGTATAGCTTCGTAGGCGGGAGTCAGATGACCAGGGACTCATGGCTGAGCTGTATGCAGTATCTCTTTATTCATGCAGAATGCAGCACAATCTAAGCCAAACTAAGCTAAACTAAAGTAAAACTATAAGCACTATTCTGTCCTTATATATACTGGCCAAGTAGGGTGGAAACAGGATGTGACATAGAGAGGGTGGAACGAAAAGTGACTGGTGCAAATCAGGGTGTACATTAATTCCCCAATAAAGAAATTTTAAAAAATGTAAAAATTTTTTTTCTTTATTTTTCTTATAATTGATACTACAAAGAGAAGTTGAGAGATGAGGAAGAGACAAAGCCAGGGATATACAGAGAGACACCTGCAGCACTGTTTTACTGCTCATGATGCCTCTGCCCTAGAGATTGGGAGTTTGAACCCTAGTCCTTGCACATGATAATGTGTGCACTCAACTAAGTGCACCACCACCTGGTCCTCCAGCTGAAAATCTTGTAATGATCTCTGAGATAAACCTGTGTTACCTGTAACTACCATGCTCTGAAATAACATAGGCCAGCCCTGTAGATCTCTTACATGTCTAGTAGTAGTTCCATGTCCTTGTTCTTCCACTCATCTCAGTCCAGATATGTCTGAATAAGCCTTTATAGCCATTCCTTTGCAGTAAACATGACAGAGAGAAGAACTGTGGGACCAGCTGACAGTCAAAATAGAACTACAGACTTCTGACCCCATTTCTGTTCTCCTTGTCCATATCAGCCTAATAAGGACTCAACTGTATAGCAGAAGCAAGCCATTCCCACTTAAAAAAGAGTTTGCTTATTTATTAATATAAGAGTAAGTGACAGAGGAAGAGAGATGGGGAGAGAGGGAGAGAGAGAAGTTGAGAAGCAGAGCATCACTCTGGCACTTACAATTATAAGAATCAAACTCTACACCTCATGTTTTTAAGTTCAGCCCTCTAGCTACTGTGTTATCTGCTGGGTCAATATTCTCACATTGCTTTAATTCTAATTTTTAAAGGTAGTTGTCTTATTTATTTATTCATTTATTTAAGAAACAAAGGGGGAAAAGGAGAAGAGAGAAAGAGAACCTGAGTATCATTCTGCCACATGCAGTGGTGGGGACTGACCTTGGGACTTCATGCTTGAGAGTCTTGCCTTATACTACATGAATTTCCAGGCTGCTTTTGTTTTAACTCTTGACTTACAAAGTCATCTAATTAATAAGATGATAATTGGGGGCTGGGTGGTGGTCCACCTGGTTAAGCGAGCACAGTACTGTGTGCAAGGACCCAGGTTCAAACCCTTGTCCTCACCTGCAGGGGGAAAGCCTCATGAGTGGTGAAGTGGTGCTACAGGTATCTCTCTGTCTTTACCCCTCTCTGTCTTTCCATTTCCCTCTCAACTTCTCTCTGTCTCTATCCAATAAATAAATAAATTTTAAAAAAGATGATTGCTTTACACTACTAAGTTTTGAGGGTAATCTATTAGGCTACTCTAACAAAAATACCATAAAGTGGATGAACAGATGGATTATAAACAATAGGCATGTATATATCATAGTCTTGGAAGCTTCTATATATCATAGTCTTGGAGTCTTTGGTGAGAACCTGTTTTCTATGTGTGACTTCACATGGTGGAAGGCAGGGCAAGGAAGCCTTATAGGACCTCTCCCCCCACATAAAGACTCTGGTCCCATTCATGAGGGGACTTAACCCTCATGACCTAAGCACATTCCAAAGTCTCCACCTTCTGAAACCATCTCCTTTGATGTTAAGAATTCTACATGTGAACTCTGGGAAGACTCGTTCATATCAGGCATCAAATATTGTACCCACTGCAGGTATACAACAATAGATGAATGGAACAGGGAAAATATTCCTCCTCCCCCCCAATTATGATTCTATGCTTCTCAGACTAGTGAACAACTTCTTTCTTTTATTTTTGCCCAGAAATTTTAGGGGAAACATTTGTTCTCTGCCCTCAGGTTGGAGGTCAGAAGAAATTGGCCCAAGATAATATATTGAAAGCACACAGATTACTTTATTCAGGATGTGCCACAGCATAACCTGCTCCAATAATAAGGAAAGCAAGAAACAGAAATCCTACAGAGAAAAAAAATTAATAAAACGTCACTTAGAAAGAGATGGGAATTAAAATGTCCTCCAACTTTTCAACAATACCAGTGAAATCTCGAAGGCAATAGAAGAGTCCTGGCAAAAGTCTAACTGAATAGAACTTTCAACTTTGAATTTTGAAGACTGTCTATCAAAAGCAAAGATCAACTTTCAAAAACCAAACATCAGAGAAAAAAGGAAATCTCCCTCGCAAACTCAAGAAAGTAAAAAAAAAAAAAAAAAAGCTCTATAGTGTCAAAGAAAAAGGAGCTAGCATGATAGCAGACTAGTAGATCGTGGTTTCCTCCTCTGAAACAATGGCACAAACAGCGTTCATGGAAAAACCAGCGTAGAAGTGAGCTCAGAGCTCATCTAAACAAATGGGAAAAAAATCCAGGTGGTGAGGTGTGGGGTGACACACAGTATTTGATGCAAGATCAATGAATACTTACTTAAGACTTTAGGTCGGGGGACTGGGTGGTGGCACACCTGATTAAGCACATATGTTATAGTGCGCAAGAATCTGGGTTCAAGGCCCTGGTCCCCACCTGCAGGGGGAAAGCTTTGCAATCAGTGAAGCAGGGATGCAGGTGTCTCTCTGTCTCTGTCCCTATCACTCCCTTCTCTCTTGATTTCTGGCTGTTTATATCAATAAATAAATAAAGATAATAAATGTTTTAAAACAATAATAAAAAAAGACTTTAGGTTGGTCTTAAAAGGCCCCGCAGAGCTCATACCAACTTACTTTCCTGAAGATGGAGGTTAAGTGGTGACGCTCTGCACATAGGGTCCCTACATTTTATTAGTTTGTTTCAAGATCAATTAAAGGGACTTTAGGACAGTTTATATCAGCAAAACAGTTTGATAAGGAAAACAAATGGAGGATCAGAGCTGCATAGGGTGGTGCCACTGATAAGAGGAGGTAAAGCCAGAAAGTTTACTCTAACCAACATTCGAGGATTCTCCTAAGTAGAGTTCTTAAAAGGACCTCAGCAGCTTTTATGGCTGCAATGGTTACCAAATTATGTACCTCATCATTCACATCAGGTCTCAAACAGACTATGACCTGGTGCTATGGGGTCTAGAGCTTTAGTTAAACTTTAAAGTTCAGAAAAAAATTTCCAGATATATTCAAAGTTTTGAATGACAAAGATAGCTCCTTAAGGATATGCTAGCCAGCTAGGCAATCAGTCAGGTTTGAAGGAGTGATGAAGACCTTCTCAGACAAGAAAATGCTAAAGGAATTCATTGGGTACTCATCCAGTCATATAAGAAATACTAAAAGAATAAGCAGGTCAAATGAAGATGAATTTTTGGTCTCAGATTCTGGAACCAAGAATATGAATAGGGCTGGGGGTATGAGGAAGGAGTGTAAACTGAAAGAGAGGAATTGGTCCAGTGGACTTTGGTGGAGGGATATTGGTATTTTGGTGTGGTGGATGGGGTTTTGCTTGGCAACTTTTTTTAAAGGGTGAGAAATTGTACTTCTATAACTGTGTAGATTTGTAAATCAGTTACCTCAGAAGCATATGAAAACTATTATTAAAAAAAGACATAAGATGTAAGAAATAATAGATTGAATGTAGAAAAGTCAAAAATAAGTCTTGAGGTGTTAATTGTGTAGCATATTTATTCTAGAGAATGGCTAATCTAGATTTGTACTCCCTGTCTGAATTTAAAATAAAAATGGAAGGGCTAGATGGTGTTGTACCTTGTTGAGTTCATGTATTATAATGAGCAAGGACCCAGTCCCCACCTGTAGGGGGAAGCTTTGCAAGTGGTAAAACAATGCTAAAGGTATTTCTCTCTCCCTCTCTATTCCCTCTTTCTCTCTCAACATCTCTCTGTCTCTATCAAATAATGTAAATAAATAAAAGAAATACTTGACAAATTAAAGGATAACTTCACAAAATTCTTTGAAGAATTTTTTTTATATAGAGACAGAGGGGGAGGGAGGGAGAGAGAGAGATATCACAACATCAAAACTTCCTTCTGTACTATTGGGACCAGGCTTGAACCTGTGTTGCATACATAGCAAAGCAGCACACTGTTTAAGTGGCCTCTTTTACCAACCCAATTTCAAAGCTATTTTTACAAATATGCAGAAGTTGTAGAAAGATTTAGACTAATGTTCAAAGAAAAATGTGCAAATTAACTTTGGTAAAGTAGAACACCATATAAGACAGGAAATATGGTCTTACCATATCTCTGACTCACCAGGGAATAATGTTTACATAGATGTAAGAAGGAAACCATGAAAATAGCAATAAAAATTATAAAGGTTGAAGTGGAAAATGAAAGGGAAACCTGGGTTTAAGTAAAACTTCCATCTGTCATGATATGAAATCAGGCACATTGTTTAGGATAGGTGACCCAAGCTGTTATATACCTGCTTTTAAAGCCAAACAGGAATATAAACAATGCAAGTACCATGTATAGTTCAGATTGCCTTTTGAGATGCCTTTACTTGGGATTCCACATTAATGCTTCAAATGGCTTAACACATTAACACATCAACACTCTACATTACAGTGTGTGTACACACATGCTTGCACACGTGAATGTACGCTAGTTCTCCAGATCTCACTCCTGAAACTGGAACAGCATCCCGCATTACTGGTGAGCAAAGCCTGGTGGGCACAGTAAAACCATGAATGGTGAGTGTGTCTCACACCACTTGAGGTCAGAGTTATAAAATGGAAAGGCGGTGTAAAATGCAGCTTGTGCTGTCCAAATCATAGCACCACGGATAGAGTGCTGGGTTTTCAAGTCAGTCCTTTGCGCCATGTGCACTTAACCAGCTGCACTACGTGGGACCTACGAGTGTTGAATTTTCAAGCAGGAAGTCCTGAGTTCAGTCTTTGACCTTCCATCTTGCAGAATTATACTCTGGTTCCTGTCCCCTTTCTCTCTCATAAATAAATAAATTTATGAGGAGGGGAAGGAGGTGGTGGAGAAGAAGAAGAAGAAGAAGAAGAAGAAGAAGAAGAAGAAGAAGAAGAAGAAGAAGAAGAAGAAGAAGAAGAAGAAGAAGAAGAAGAAGAAGAAGAGGAAGAAGAAGAAGAAGAAGAAGAAAAGTAAGTTTGCTCTTTCAGTGAGATAAGCAAGCCTCAGCTGTCAACTCAGGGATCTCTGTGAGCTGATGGTTCAAGAGCTTGACTCAGGGTAAACAAGCCAGATTGCTCAGCTGGACTCCTCATGTAGCAGTGTTGATTTCTTTGGCAATGTGCTGACATTTCCAGTCCTCAGAGTGTACATTTGCTGTTGATCTCTGAGAAGCCTTTTCTCCTGTGTGCCTGGGTTGGATCTCTTTAATTAATCCTTTTAACACCTCCTTGGCAGGTCTGAGTGTACATATAGTTTTTAAAGTGAGATTTCATGGGGCCAGGTGTGCAGGGACCCAGGTTCAAGTCCCCAGGCCCCAACTTGCAGAAGGAAAGCTTCTCAAGTGCTGAAGAAGGGTTGCAGGGATTTCTCTGTCTCTCTCTTCCTCTCTCCCCCTTCCTCTCAATTTATGACTGTCTCTATCAAATAAATAAATAAATAAATATAATAAAACTTCTTTTAAAAAAGAAGTAAAATGGGATTTCAGTCCTCAAAGTGGAGTTTCTCTGGTCAAGAGTCTTTAGGCCCCAGCTAGTTACTTAGATCACTGAGTTCATGAGTTACATTTACTATTAATAAATTTTCATTCATTTTTTTTCTCTTATCAGTCTGCCTTGTAGCTGATTAATTTGTTTGTCAGAAAACAAAAGTCAGAGAGTTGGTTACCAGATGTTTCCTTTACACCCTGACAGCTTTTAGCTTTTCTGATTTAGTTATTTTATCTTCATCTTTGAGGCTAGGAGGACTTAAGCAAAAAGACTTAAGTATCTAACTGGTTGTGTGATGCAGTGCCTTTTCTTTTGATTTCACTTTATTTTGGTCAACAGCTCATGCATGGCAGGTACCCAGATGCTATCTCTGCCAGTGTGTGAAAATTCTTTGCGCTTTTGGGGGGGGGGCGGGTGGAGAGACTGTCCCTTGCATACTTGAAATGCATAATTTACTTATCACTGGGAAGGGTTAGTTTGCTCAAAAGGTCAGTTTGCACAGTCATGGGTTGATCTAAGAAAAACAGATTCTTGTAGGTCTGAGATCGCATTCTGTGGTCATGAGTAGGAACGTTCCAAGCCACCCCAATTTCAGGACCCATCTTTCTCAGGTGGTAGATAGAGTATGTTGTCTCGCCTCCCTTCGGATCCACATTGAGAACAAGGTTCTATGGGGGCCCACAAGGGGCCCATTGTGTTGTTCCTGATAGAGATGACCCATGGCAAAAGAGAGAGGGATTTATTCAAGGTCTAGGCCCATAATGTCTGTGTGGGAATCCTAGGACTCCCCAACTAGGGCCCCAGCTGATAGGGTGGCCTGATAGTGACTAAAGAGTCATTTTTAAAGTATACCAGTCTCTTGCCCTTATTCAGCTTCTGTAGTCCTTACTTTGATGAGGTTAGCTTTGGAGTGATTGAGGGTTGTGTAATAGGAAGTAGGTAATGAGACTCTCTATGTCTAAGTAGAAACTATTTAATTAGGAACCTTTTATTTTAAGTTTTTAAAAAATATTTATTTTCCCTTTTGTTGTCCTTGTTTTTTTATTGTTGTCGTTATTGATGTCATTGTTATTAGATAGCACAGAGAGAAATCAAGAGAGGAGGGGAAGACAGAGAGGGGGAGAGAAAGACAGACATCTTCAGACCTGCCTCACTGCCTGTGAAGCGATTTCCCTGCAGGTGGGGAGTCGGAGGCTCTAACCGGGCTGCATACGCTGGTCCTTGCGCTTTGCATCATGTGTGCTTAACCTGCTGTGCTACTGCCCAACTCCCTTAATTAGGAACTTTATGGTGTCTTTATAGATCTTTCTACTTGCTTGCTTTATTTATTGACTAATGCAGACTAGTGTGCACTTTTGCTTTAAGGTATATATTTTGCCCTAATTTGTGGATACATGTGTACATCTGCCCTATCTCATGGGACCTGATATATATCTAGGTTTTGTTAGGGAGTGAAACACTCAAAATGGAATTAGAGAATCCTGTGAGAAAGGTCTCACCTGAGTAATGAGGTTGAAGGGTTGACATTTCACACCTGATGTCTCTGGACATCGTCTGAAGTGAAGCATGCTGAGGTGGTACTCGTTGCATTGAGTAGGTTGGGATCAGCAGATGCAGTATCAGTTGGTATGAATTGAGAGAAGTATGAAGGAAAGTGAGCCCAGCCCTAGAGGTTCCAGGACTAGTGGTGGTGGTGGGGGGGATGGGTATGGGCTTTATAGAGGAAGAGGGAGTTTCCTGCTGTCTTAAGATTTAAGAAGGCAATAGATAGTTATTGCTATAATCAAATTATTTGGCAATTGGGTTAACTTTGAAAATCCAGTTGTTAGGTTTTTCTGTATCATATATGATTTATGTCCTTTGATATTATTTATATATAGCTGTATCTTTTTTATTTTAATGTATTCATTTATAAAATGGAAACACTGACAAGATCATAGGATAAGAGGGGTACAGTTCCCACCACCAGAGCTTCATATCCCATCCCCTCCCCTGATAGCTTTCCTTTTTTATTTTTTAATTTTTTTTATAAAAGGGAAGCATTGACAGAATCATAGATAAGAGGAGTGCAACTCCACACAATTCCCACCACCAGAACTCTGTATCCCATCCCCTCCCCTGATAGCTTTCCTGTTCTTTAACCTTCTGGGAGTATGGACCCAAGGTCATTATGGGATGCAGAAGGTGGAAGGTCTGGCTTCTGTAATTGCTTCCCCGCTAAACATGGGCCTTGACTGGTTGATCCATACTCCCAGCCTGCCTCTCTCTTTCCCTAGTAGGATGGGGCTCTGGGGAAGTAGAGCTCCAGGACACATTGGTGGGGTTGTCTGTCCAGGGAAGTCTGGTTCGCATCATGCTAGCATCTGGAACCTGGTGGCTGAAAAGAGAGTTAACATACAAAGCCAAACAAATTGTTGACCAATCATGAACCTAAAGGCTGGAATAGTGGAATAGTGCAGATGAAGAGTTGGGGTGTCCTCCATTTTGTAGATAGCTAGTAGGCATATTTTAGTTATGGTGGACACACTGATGGGGTTATCTGTCCAGGGAAACCTAGTTAGCATCATGGTAGCATTGGGACCTGGTGGCTGAACAAAAGAGTTAACATATAAAGCCAAGTGTATTGTTGACTAATCATGAACCTAAATGCTAGAATATTGCAGATGAAGATTTGGGATCTCCATTTTGGAAATAGCTAGTAGGTCAATTTTAGTTATATTCCAAAGGGCCCATGACTTCATTAGTTTTTGCCTGAGCCTGACATCTGATATGCAGGTGGACCCAGGTTATTGTCTGGGGAGATATTGTCATTGGGAAAAGGGCTAGAAAGCTGGATCAGGGAAGACAGTAGCTTCCAAATATGGGAAAAGTATGTAAATATTATTGACTGTAAACCCCACTGATTTGATCTGGGGCCCATATTCAGCATAGGAGCCTATATATCCTCTACATCTCTGTAGGTCCTAACTTGCATTATGTGGTCATCAGTAGGAACATTCCAATTTGCACCAATTTCAGGACCCATCTTCTTCAGGTGGTAGATAGAGTATGTTATCCACCCTCCCTTCGGAGGATGGAACATTCTCTACCATTGTTGATCTACATTGAGGGCAAGGTTCCATGGGGGCCCCAAAAAGGGTCCATTATGTTTTTCCTGATGGAGATGCCCAGTGATAATGGAAAGAGTGATCTATCTGAAGTCTAGGCTCATTGTGTTTGTGTGGGAATCCCAGGACTTCCCAACTAGGACCCCAGATGATGGGGTAGCCTGATAGTTTCTAAAGAGTTATCATTGAAGTATGTCAGTCTCTTGTCCTTATTTAGTATAGCGGTGTCTTATAAAGTAATGTCACTGGTTGCTTCTGTTCTCCCTGGTCTAAGCTTTTAGGAGAGTAAATATTTCAAAGAACAAGTGATTATTAGAAATGTATTAGCAATTTGAGACCACTGTTAAAATTCAGCCTGATTACAAGTTTGAAGCCTTAAGAGCTCAGACTGACAAATCAATAGGGTTTATAGTCAACAATATTACACACTTTTTCCAGCCATGACTTCATCTCCCCAGACAACAACTTGGGTCCATCTGCATATCAGATGTCAGGCTCAGGCAATAACTAGTATAGTCAGGTCTGGGTGAGGGCACACCTGGTTAAGCGCACATGTTACAAAGTGCAAGGACCCAGGTTTGAGCCCCCAGTCCCCACCTGCAGGGGGAAGCTTCATGAGTAGTGAAGTAGTGCCGCAGGTGTCTCTCAGTCTCTCTCCCTCTCCATCACCCCTTCCTTCTCAGTTTCTGGCTGTGTCTATCCAGTAAATAAATAAATATAATTAAAATTAAAAACCTAGTATACTCATGGATCCTTTGGAATATAACTAATATAGGTCTGCTAGCTATCTTCAAAACAGAGACCCCAAATCTTCATCTGCAATATTCCAGGCTTTAGGTTCATGATTAGTCAACAATTTTTTTGGCTTTATATGTTATCTCTTTTGTTCAGTCACCAGGTTTCAGATGCTACCATGATGCCAAATGGACTTCCCTGGGCAGACGACTCCATCATTGTGTCCTGGAGTCATGCTTCCCCACAGCCCTGCCCCACTAGGGAAAGAGAGAGACAGGCTGGAAGTACGGATTGAACTGCCAGTGCCTTCCACCTTCTGCACCCCATAATGACCCTGAGTTCATACTCCCAGAGGGTTAAAGAATAGGAAAGCTATCAGGGGAGGGGAGGGAATATGAAGTTCTGGTAGTGGGAATTGTGTGGAGTTGTACCCCTCTTATCCTATGGTTTTATCAGTGTTTTTCTTTTTATTTTATTTATTTTTTAAAAGGGTAAATCAATTATTTTATTGTTCCTTAGTCTTAATGGGAGATGAGCATATAATCTTCATATTTGGTCTTTATTTTTTGTAAGTAAAAAAATACAGCTGATGAGGTTATGTTATGAGATCATGATTAGATGAATTAATTAATGGTAGCTTCAAGTTTTTCCTTATTAGTGCCAGAAAATTTGCCCACTTTTTGTCCCTTTTTAAAGACCTGGAAGGTTGGCATACATTTGTCATCACACTCTGAGGCAACATCCTGACAGTCATCCACATCTACTTCAAGGAACACCACATCCGAATACTTTTCACAAAGGGAATGAAAGAAAGGCTTGATCATTTTGCAAGGCCCATACCATGTGGCTGAGAAGTCTACTACTACTAGTTTATCTCCTGCAGAATCTTCCTGAAAAGCAGACTCGCTCTGGATCTGCTTCACCATCGTGGCGGCGGGGTGCACACAGCAGGTGGAGCACAGATGCAAGCAGTGTTTTTCATTTTATAAATAATTTTTTAAAAACAATTGCAAAAGAAGAAAAAAATTCTACTTGGGTGTTAGCAACCCCTGATAAGATGGCAAATTTGAATCTCGAAAATTCATATTACTCTCAGGATGATGTTTGGGGCTTATAAAGAGTAGTGAACCAGTGGGAGGGAAGGGATCTAGCCATACTGTCATCTGACTAATTCATAAGCCTTCCTGCTGTGGGAAGGGATTTGAGAACATGGAAGTGCTTCACCTTGTGGTTTGGAAGGTGGCACAGTGACTAAGGCTCTGGACTCATGCATGAGGTCTTGAGTTTGATTCCAAGCAGTACATATACCAGAGTGATATTCTGGTTCACTCTCCCCCTTTCTCATTTCCTCATTAGTAAGTAAATAAATATTTATTTTAATTTACTTATTGCTACCAGGTTTTTTTGCTGGGGTTTGGTGCCTGCACTATGAATCCTTGGCTCTTGGTGGCCATTTTTTTTCTTTTTCTACTTTATTTTTATTCAATAGGACAGAGAGGAATTGAGAAAGAAGAGGAGCTAGAGATAGAGAGAGAAAGAGAGAGACCTGCAGACCTTCTTCATGACTCATGAAGCATCTTCACTGTAGTTGGGGATCCAGGGCTCAACCTGGATCCTCATGCAGTGATATTTGCACTTAACTGAGAATGCCAACAGCGGCCCCCTAAATAAGAAAAAAAAACTTTTTAAAAAAGATCAATAATTCACTTGATCTTGGCAGACTTGTCCTTTATAAAAGTTGGAGAAAGGGGGTTGGGCAGCGGCACAGCAGGTTAAATGAAGTGCTAGGACCAGCGTAAAGATCCCGGTTTGAGCTCCTGTCTCCCAACCTGCAGGGTGGTCGCTTCAGAAGTGTTGAAGCAAATCTGCAGGTGTCTATCTTTCTCTCCCCCTCTCTGTCTTTCCTTCCTCTCTTGATTTCTCTCTGTCCTATCCAACAACAATGACATCAATAAGAACAATAATAATAACAACAATTATAAAACAATAAGGGCAACAAAAGGGGAAAAATAATTAGGCTCCAGGAACAGTGGATTTGTGGCACAGGCACTGAGCCCCAGTGATAATCCTGGAGGGGAAAAATAAACTTGAAGGAGAATATCATCAAACACTGAAGCCTGGTAGTCAAGGTGGCATAAAGTTTTGTGAGAACAAAAACTCTGTGTGTTAGAGGCTTCTATTCTATCATTTCTTAGGGAGAGAACAAGAGAGCAGACACACTTTGGGTTTTTTTTTTTCCACCAATTAAAAAAATATATCTTTATTTATTGGATAGAAACAGCCAGGAATGAGAGAGGAGAAGATAGGTAGTGAGAGAGACAGAGAGACACCTGTAACACTGCTTCACCACTCGCAAAGCCTTCCCTCTGCAGGCGGGGACTGGTGGCTTGAACCCGGGTCCTTGCACATTGTTACATGTGCGCTCAACCAGGTGCACCATCACACAAACCAAACTTTGTTAATCAACATCTTGTTCCTACACAACAGGAGAGTGTGGCTTTAAGCAACATATGGCTGTGTGTGTGGAGAGAAAGATGGCCTCTGTAATGCTTGCTCACTGACACACTGTGGCTCTGCTTCCACTTATTTCTCTTTCAAGGGTGAAGGTGTTTCTCAGTAGGAAAGCTACAAGATGATTCAAACCCAGCTGCCTCGCATCACAGTCACTAGCCCACAGAGAGCTCCCCCCCTTCTCCTTCTCTTCCTTTCCTTCACACTCCTCCTTCTTCCTCTCCTTTCTCCTCCATTTTGTTCCTCCTCTTTCTCCTTAATTTTGTTCTCCTCTCTTTTCCCTTTACTTCCCTCATCTTCCTTCTCCTCTCTTTAAAAATTTTTTTTGGGGGGAAGTCATTTCCTGGGCTACATCATTCTGAGCCCACTCTGACTTTTTTTTTTTTTTCAGATAGAAAGAGTGAAGTAGGGAGAGAGAGAGCGAGAGCGAGAGCGAGAGAGAGAGAGAGAAACCATAGCACCAAAGGTTCCTTCAATGTGGTGGGGGCTAGGCTTGAACCTGAGTCCCACACTTGACAAAGCAGCACACAATCTAAAAAGTTATTGAGTTTTAGGGGTCAGGTGGTTGTGCATCTGGTTTAGCCCACATAGTACTATTCACAAGGAACTGGGTTTGAACCTCGGCTCCCCATCTGCAGCAGGGATGTTTCACAAGCTATGAAGCAAGTCTGCAGGTCTCTCTGTCTCTCTCTCTCTACTTACCCATTCAGTTTCACTCTGCCCTATGGAATAAAAGGAAAAGGAAAAATAGTTGCCACAATCTGTGCTTTCGTGGTGACAGCACTGAGCTCTAACAATAAACCTGGAGGCAAAAAAAGAAAGAAAAAAAAGGAGTTATTGATTCTGATGTAAATGTCACCATGACAATGCAGACTATATTTCAGTGGTCTGCAAAGAAATGTGGTCACCAAGGAACAGACCCCAAAAAAGCAAGTCGTAGATACCAGGGAAGAGGGTGCTATTGGGATGTAGAGGGAATTATCCTGTATTCTCTTGGGCTTTTCAAGGCTGGCCAAATAATCAGAGAAGCTTCAGGCACTTTGAGAACAGGGAAAAAACATCAAGAGAAAATTTAATCGTGACTTGTCGAATTACTGTATTCATGGCAGAGATCCAGGAAGACTGAGCAACTAGTCCACATGACTGCAAACATTAGTTTAAAGATCTTAAATGAGACAAAGATCAGAGGGGAGGGGGAAAAGTCAATTTAGGAGGAACAACAAAGCAAAGGCATGAAGAATGAAAGTTTGTATCCTTCATCTGCACTAGTCCAGCCTTTAGGTCCAAGGTGATTGTTCAACAATTTGTTTGGCTTTATATGTTAACTCTCTTTTCAGCCACCAAGTTCCAGATGCTAGCAGGATGCGACCAGACTTCCCTGGACAGACAACCCCACCAATGTGCCTTGGAGCTCCACTCCCCCAGAGCCCTTCTCCACTAGGGAAAGAGAGAGACAGGCTGGGAGTATGGATAGACCTGTCAATGCTCATGTTCAGCAGGGAAGCAGTTACAGAAGCCAGACCTTCCACCTTCTGCAACCCACAATGACCTTGGGTCCATACTCCCAGAGGGTTAAAGAATAAGAAAGCTCTCGGGAGGGATGGGATACGGAGGTCTGATGGTGGAAATTGTGCGAAGATGTAACCCTCTTATCCTATGGTTTTTGTCAATGTTTCCTTTTTATAAATAAAAAATTAAAAAAAAAAAAAGAAAGTTTGTATCCTGACTAGAATGAGATAAAGAGATTAAGTCTTCCCTGGTGCAGGCAGGGTATCCTAGTGCTCTTATAGAAAACTACATGCATAAAAACTCTTAACAAATGCAGCATTGGTTTAATTGATTTATTTTTTAAGTGAGAGGTTAATGGTTCATAGTAAAGTTGTTGGCACATAGGTAAGATTTCCCATCTCAGCCCTAACTTAGGTCCTTTTCCAACATCATGCACCAGGACCTGAAAACCTTCCTTCCTCCACACTGTACTGCTTCCTCAGAGTCCTTTGCCTTTATTAACCAACCTAACATCCAGTTATTCCATTCTAGCAATCCTCAATCAGATACAGAATTACACAAACCCCTACTTGTATCATGGGCTTTGACAAATTCACGAGCTTCAGCTATACTACTGTTTGTCTTTACACATAAAGGAAAACTTTCCTTTTGTTTACCTGGGCCACACTGCTCACAGATGTAACCAGACATTGACTAAACTCTTTGATTATTACAATTCATATAATACAAAGAAAAAATTATTAATAGACAGCAATAAAAATAAGAGAAAAAAGGAAATTTACATGCAAATTTATTTTCCAAAGGCAACTTCTAGTCAGCTTTCAGAGCCCCTACCATGAGATAAACCTCTTGCCCCAGAGTCAAATTTTGGGGTAACAGAGCTTTGCTCTCCTCTAGAGCACAGACTTGCTTCTCAGTAGGTTCCTCTTAGCAGTAACATTGATGGGGCTAGGCATTGCTGTACCTGGTTGAGTGCATACATTGCCATGTGAAAAGACAGTGGTTCAGGTCCCTAGTCTCCACTTTCAGGGAAGAAGCTTCAAGAGTAGTCAAGCAGTGCAGCAGGTTTCGCTCTTTCTGTCTTCCTCTTTACTTCTCTTCCTCTCTCAATTTCTCTCTGTCTTCTTAAGTAAAATAAATAAATAACCCTATAAAAAGAGAAAGCATTGAAGTAGTAGTCTGTTTCCTCCTGAATTTCTATCATAAAGTATGAAAGGAGAGGAATGAATTGAAGAAAGAACTACTATACAAAAAAGGAACCAGAACTAGAAGACTTGGGTGGTAGGGGAGATGACATAATAGTTATGCAAAAAGACTCATGCTTGTGCCTTCGAGGTACCAGGTTTAATTCCTGGCACCATCAGAAGACAGAGCTGGGTGGTTCTCTAGTAAAAACAAACACACAGATAAATAAATGATTTGGAAAAAACAAAACAAAACAAAACAGCTTACAAATGTCAGAAAGAATGGGAATGTTTTCTTTGAAGGGAACATGAACAAATAGTTTGACTGAATCAACATTTGATAAAGATATTACAAGCTGGCCCATGGACTTATTGATTCACTTCAGAATAAGGCAGCAAGGGTTGGATTATACCAGCAAAGATGCTGCCAATTTGAGTTAAAGTGGGAGAGGGGCACAAAGGCTCCGGGTGGTGGTGCTCCTGGTTGAGCATCCACTTGCACAAGGACTCTAGTTCAAGCCTCTGCTCCCCACCTGTGGGAGAGAAGCTTCACCAGTGGTGAGATAGTGCTGGTGTCTCTCTCTCTCTTCCTCTATTTCCTCCTTCTCTCTCAGTTTCTCTCTCTGTATCTAAAAAAATGAAGAAGGCGAGAAAGACAGGACTGGGTGAGAAAGCTGTTTGGTTGTGAAACACAGTACATTTCAAGAAAAATGTAGAACAAGCCAGGTTAATTCTGAGATCATCCAGGCAGCTTTCTCACTTTGAATGGGTTAACTTACTTCTATTGAAAGTCTGGGATGGTGGAACTGCGGCGTGGAATCTTGGTGACAGGCTGCCTTGCAGTCTGGCAATATGACCGAACACAGAACTGTAAAGATGGGAAGCCACTGTGTCAGTCAAAAGAATAAACTACTCTAGAGTCTCAAACTTCATAGAAATTTGCTTGCACAGTTTTGGACTTGCCTGACTGATGACCTTGTCTGAGAATTTCAGGCTTACTAGTATAACTGGGCACCTGTGAGTCAGGGATCTAGCATGAGACTTACTCCCTGAAAATCTCCCCAGGGCAATACAATAGGTCTGGAATTCTAACAACCACCTTCCTAGATAGAAAGCTCTGATAAAGACCCCCAAGTCCACATCAAGATAAGACAGAAGCAAATGGATGCTTGAGAAACAGAATGTAACACTGAAAAACGAATGGAATTTCTGCTGACTCAAAAGACCCCATTAAAGGTACATAAGTGATGGGGCTTCTTTCTTAACCTTGGTAGTTGGTCACCTCCTTTGGTTACTATTCCTAAAGAAAAATCTGTCTCCCTATAACTCTTAGCTTTGGTGAGTTTTCAGCACTTGTGATGATGTAAGTATCTCTACATTAAGAATATTGTTGTTAGTGTCTCTTCTCTTCCTTTGTTTGCTTATTTATTTATTTGTTGGTATGCTTCTAATTCTGCTTCTAAAACCCCTTCTGTTTCATTGTTTTAATCCCTCCTGCTTAACACTGTATTCTATTTACATAACCACTGTTGACTAAGCACTACCCTGCCTGCAGGACATTGGTTTAATCCCCACTGGTTCATGATGTCTTTTTGCTCCGCCCCCTCTCCTAGTATACCCTGATTTCCACCAGTTTTTTTCGCTCCACCATCTCTATGTCACATCCTGTTTCCACCCTACTTGGCGAGTATATATAAGGACAGGATTATGATTAGAGATAGCTTAGATTGTGCTGTGTTCCACATGAATAAAGAGATACTGCGTACAGCTCAGCCATGAGTCCCTGGTCGTCTGTCTCCTGCCTGCGAAGCTAGCCAGCCCAGCATAAAGCACCCTCAGACTATCCTGGCATTTATTGTTTATTTATTTATTTCCTTTTTTATGCCATCAGCAATGTCATTGGGACTCTGTGCCTGCACAACAAATTCAGTGTTCTCCACGGTAATTTTTCCCTCTTATTTCTTTTATTTGATAGAACAGAGAGAAATTGAGGGAGAAGTGGAAGATAGAGAGATAGGCAGAGAGACATATGTAGCACTGCTTCACTGCTCATGAAGATTCCCTCTTGCTGGTGGGGACCTGGACTTGAGCCCAGATCTTGTGCACATAATGTTTGCACTCAGCTTGGTGCACTATTGGATTGTCTAGCCTGTTTTCAGTTTTAATGAAGCCCAATTTATCATTATTCTTCTTTTGGGGAATCACAGTTTTTGGTGATACATCTATATAATTTTTGCTTAATCTAAAGTCATAAACTTTTTTCATATAATTTTTATTTATAAAAAGGAAACAGTGACAAAACCATAGGGTAAGAGGAGTACAACTTCATACAATTCCTACCACCAGAAATCTGTATCCCATCCCCTCCCTTGATAGCTTTCCTATTCTTTCTCTCTCTGGGAATATGGACCCGAGATCATTATGGAGTGCAGAAGGTTGAAGGTCTGGCTTCTGTAATTGCTTCCCTGCTGAACATGGGCATTGATAGGTTGATCCATACTCCCAGCCTGTCTCTCTCTTTCCCTGGTAGGGCAGGGCTCTGGGGAAGCAGGGCACCAGGACACATTGGTGGAGTTGTCTGTCCAGGGAAGTCCACTTGGTCATAAACTTTTTATGGATATTTTTTGTTTAAAATTTTGTTTTGGATTTTGTGTTTAGGCCTATGATTCACTTAGAATTATTCCATAAGTATTAATTAAGTATAAGATGCAGGTGAAGGTTCATATTTGTATATATAAATTCAATTGCTTCAATACTGTTTGCTCTAGTCATTATGAATAAATATATATGGAGGAGGGGCCAAGATGGGTGCATAAAGACAATGCTATGCTAATTCCTCTCAAGAAATCTCTTCAGATCCTGGCATCTCTGAATGGAAACAAGATTTCCAAGTCAGTAGGAGAGAGACAGCAGAAGAGGAAAACTGTGACATGTATATGAACAACAAAAAGTACCAAAAAGGACAAAGGCAAAAGGTGAGTTTTAGGACTCTCTGACCCACCCGAGCTCAGAAACAGACTGATTCCAGAAGGCTTAAGGACATAGGAGAATGGTGACTTTCTTGCCTCACCACTCCCACACCCACCCCTAGGCCTGCTGGCCTGCTGATCCAGGAAGGCTTCTGTGTTCTAGACATCCCCCCTACCCACACCCCCCTGCAGACTATGTCTCTGGATGTATTCCAGAACAGGCACAGCTGCCCCAGAGCCACCATGGTCATAGCACACAAGTGGAGGGGTGCTGGATTCCTCTTCTGTGAATGTGCTCAGTCAGACTACTTAGAAAGTGAGGCCTTCTCAGCCAGCAGCTTTATTTCCATGGAGAGCTCTTGGGGAGGAAAATCATGGATAGGTCAGAGGAATGAATTGCAGTGAAATGCTTATGGCAGCCTGAGGCCAGGGTATTGAACCTTCCAGAGAGAACAACTTTTATGAAACACACCCCCTGAAACAACCAGGTAGTTATCCTGTCAACCTAAACCTGTAGCCCACCCATTCATAACTATAGCAGACACTTGAAAATAGAGGTACTTTGGGAAAATTGAAGAGGCTTCATCAGACCAAAATTTTCCCCAGTGGTAATAAGGGAACTAGTTTGACACCTACCTGTGACAAGACTTTGACACACAAACACTAAGACTACCATCAAGTGTGGTGAGTGCATGTATATACTCCTATCTTCTGTTTTTCCCTCTCTCTTTTCTTTCATTATCCTTTTTTTTCAAAAAAATTATTATCTTTCTTTATTTATTGGATAGAGACAGCCAGAAATTGAGAGGAAAGGGGGATAGAAAGGAAAAGATACAGAGAGACACCTACAGCACTGCTTCACCACTTGTGAAGCTTTCCCCCTGCAAGTGGGGACTTGGGGATCAAACCTGGGTCCTTGCACATTGTAGCATGTGCGCTCAACAAGGTGTGCCACCACCAAGCCCCCATTTTCCTTTCTATTGTTGTTTTGTATATTTGCTGTTCATCTCTCTTTGTGATATGTACATGTACTATTATTTTGTTGATTCCTTCTATGTGTATGTATACTCCTGCAGTTTGCTGTAGTTGTCCTTTATATATTTTTTGTATCTGTACCAATTGTCTATTTTTCTCTACAATTTGAACACAGGAAACCCACCTGCTTTTACAACAGCTACCCTATCTTACCTCTCATCTTCCAGAAGTAGTGGTATCACATTAGAACAACAGCTCCACCACTCCTGAGACACATAAAAAGGTGGCTGGCTTCAGGAGTCCTGGAACCAAAAGACTAGAGGTTACCTCACACCAGACCTATACAGTAACATAAGGTTGTAAAGGCTGCTGCCCCTACAGGGAAACACAGTGCCCCTTTCCTGACTTTTCCTGGAATTTCAGAGAGCCAACCACTGGATTAAAAGGGCTTCTTGACAGAAGTTTCAGTCACAATAAGTATATACACTCTGAAGTGATCAGCAATTACTATGGAACCTCATTGACTACTGATGCAATGCCACAGCTACTGCTTCTACACACAGAACCTAAAACCTGACCCAAGCGTCAGTGGAAAACCACATCTAACTGGTACATTTCTGCCATAGAAACTTGTGGACTGGGGTGTATTGTTCTGATACATGGGAACTGCTTACTTGGACTAATCTATCTTTGTAGAGGGATTTTGTTGTATTTCCATCTTGATTACAATTAAAACAAAGAACTACCTCAGTGGGGTTCCTATAGGACTCTTTCCTGTGACTCAGTTGTATCTGCAGAAGAAACAAGCTGCACAAAATCTCCACAGAGGTAAATACATTGAAGAGAACATCAGTGCAAACTTACATATGTAAACACTCAGGACACAACTTTCAAAAGACTCCAGATATAATAGTTAACAGAATGAACTTCTACAGAAATGAACCAGGACAGAAGTCTAGAAAAAAAAAATCCTAAAAATCCAGAGGAAAAAAATGATGAAAATATCTCAGCACTAATCATGTGGTAATCACAGGTGTGGTGAAAGTCTATGTTGGGGGAGTCAGGCAGTGGCACGGTGGGTTAAGCGCACGTGGTGCAAAGTGCAAGGACAGGCTTAAGGATCCTGGTTCAAGCCCTCAGCTCCCCAACTGCAGAGGAGTTGCTTCACAGGCAAAGCAGGTCTACTGGTATCTATCTTTCTCTCCCTCTCTATGTCTCCCCTCCTCTCTTGGTTTCTCTCTGTCCTGTATAACAATGATGCCATCAACAACAACAACAGCAATAATAACTACAACAACAATGAAAGACAACAAGGGCAACAAAAGGGAAAATAAATAAAAATAAATAAAAATAAAAGAGAAAGTCTATGTTGGAAATAGACTCATAAATGGGAAAAAAACTGATGAAACTATAAAAGAAAACACAAACTATTTTAAGGCAATTAAAGACCTAAAAACTGAATTTGCTGAGTTAAGGGGCCAATTAGATGTACAAGCTAATTTAGTAACTAAGCATAGTAACAAAATAGCTGAGCTAAGGAATAGAGCTGAGGGAAGTGAACATAGAACAACTAAAACAGAAAACAGAATTAGCAAGATTGAAGATGGATTAGAGAAAACTAAGAAAGAAGTAAAAGAACTAAAAAAAACTTAGGAGACACTGAAAACAACAGAGACATATGGGATAACCTCAACAGAAGTAATACACCCATTATTGGCTTTCAAGAGGAAGAGAAAAAAAAAGCATTCTACATGAGATAATAGCAGAAAACTTTCCCATAATAAACAACAGGAAGGACATAAATATTCCAGAATCCCAGAGAATCTCAAACAGAATTGACTCTGATCTACAGACATCAAGACACATCATTGTTAAAATGGAAAGGATTATAGATACAGAAAGGATCCTGAAGGCTGTGAGAGAAAAACAGAGAGTCACATACAGAGGAAAATCCATCAGATTATGAGCAAATTTCTCCAAGCAAACTCTAAAATCCAGAAGAGAATGGCAAAATACTGAACTCTCAATGAAAAAGGCTTCTAGCCAAGAATACTCTATACTTCTAGACTGCCATTAAGACTAGATGGCAGGGTAAAAAATCACAGTGGAATTAAACCAACATTTAACAACAAACAGAAAATTAGTAAAAGTCCCAAAATATATAACTATCCATTGTCTTTTTGAACCCTAAGACAGCAGGAACCTCACATTTCCACTATAGAGCCTATATTTCCCCCAGTCCTGGAAACTTAGGGTAAGGCCCACTTTCCCACATATCTCTCGCAATTCATATAAAAAAATATTGCATCTACCGATCGCAACCTAATAAACACAACTATTGCCACCTCAACATGCTTCAGCTCAGACTGTGTCCAGAAACATCAGGTGTGGAATTACAACCCTTCAGCTTCATTACTCGGGTGAGACCTTTCCTTTCATAGTATACTCTAATTCCATTCCAGGTGGTTCACTTCCTAACAAAGTCCCAAAACCTAGATATAGACCAGGTTCCAGGAGCTACAGCATATGTTCACACATATCCATAAACTAGGGCAAAATATATACCTGAAAGCAGAAGTACACTAGAGTTTGCAGTGAGTACCCCCCCAACACCTCCTCTCCACTGTTCCAACCTTTGGGTCCATGATTGTTCACCAATTTGTTTGGCTTTGTATGTTAACTCTCTTTTCAGCCACCAGGTTCCAGATGCCATCAGGATGCCAGCCAGGCTTCCCTGGACTGATGACCCCACCAATGTGTCCTGGAGCTCTGCTTCCCCAGAGACCCACCCTACTAGGGAAAGATAGAGGCAGACTGGGAGTATGGATCGACCAGTCAACACCCATGTTCAGCGGGAAAACAATTACAGAAGTGAGACCTTCCATCTTCTACAATCCACAACGACCCTGGGTCCATGCTCCCAGAGGGATAGAGAATGGGAAAGCTATTGGGGAGGGGATGGGATATGGAGACTGGGTGGTGGGAATTGTGTGGAGTTGTACCCCTCCTATCCCACAGTTTTGTTAATGTCTCCTTTCTCAAATAAAAAAAAAGTCCCAAAATATGGAGATTCAATACTATGTTGCTTAACAACTACTGTGTCATAGAAGAAATTAAGGAATAAATTAAAATGTTCCTAGAATCAAATGAAAATCAAGAAATGAACTATCAAAATATTTGTGACATAGCTAAGGCAGTATATATGTGAGAAAAGTAGAAATTAGAGAAAATTAAAATGAAAATATAGGGCAAATAAAAAAAATAAATTTAAAAAGAATAAATTTATATAGGATAAATTATCATAAACAATTTACTTAGAATAGGAATCTTATGAAGAAAAATATTGTTGGGAGAGTTGTCTCTCCTACCTTTATCAGTATTGGTATGGGATGCATTGGATCGACCTTCCCGTGGTGCATCCCATGAGTACCCATTCATTGGGGAAACTGACGATCCTTCCTAGCCGACTGAATCCACATGGATCCCAGTCACTTTCAAAGCCAGCAGCAAGCAGCTCCTGATAGCTTTCAAGCTGTTGGTCCTGCTCTTCGAGTCCTCCAACTTAATGTTGAGGGGCTGTCCTTTGCCAAACGCGTTCTTATTGGTCAATTGGCGATACAGCATCAGGCAGATGTTATTTGCCTACAAGAAACACATATAGCAGTCGATGAAGCTGCTTAATTCACCATCAGTGGATTCGATTTAATATGCTATAATCTCCATCCTAAACACGGCCGAGCCATCTACGCTAAATTGTATCTTGTGGATGTTTACCATACGGCCTCTTCGACCTTCTACGACTCCATTACTATTGGAACTATTCAGCTCGTCAACCTATATAAGCCTCCCAGTGCCTCATGGGATAATGAGGTCCTGCCTAGCCCAAATCACCCAGCCGTTTACATTGGAGACTTTAATAGTCATCACCAAGACTGGGGATAATCCTCCACTCGTGCTGACGGCTCTATCTTAGCTGACTGGGCTTCAGCGAATGACCTCTCCCTATTATACGATCCCAAACAGCCAGGCTCTTTTCACAGTGCTAGATGGAATAAAGACTCGTCATCCGACCTGTGCTGCATTAGCACAGTCAACGGCCAAGCCTTTCCCATTAAGAGACAAGTTCTCAAGATCTTCCCGCACAGTCATCACCACCCAGCTATCATCCACATTGGTCTCCAGCTCCCATTGATTCTGTGCTCGGAGAAACTAAGATGGAACTTTCGGAAAGCAAACTGGCATCTGTTCAGTGATCTTACCAACAAATCTATTCCTGCAATTCCAATTAACTCTATCCCCTCTGAAGATTCCTACAGGCGCTTCTGCCAAGCCATCTTCAAAGCAGCTTTTCAAGCCATTCCTCGTGGGAGATGTGCTAACTATACGCCTTGTCTTGATGCTGAATGCGAGCAACTACTAAAGCAGTATGATGAGTTGGGCGACCCAGATGTGGCTGACCATCTCATTACCTCCCTGGATGCAGCACGCCAAGCCCACTGGCAACAACTCATGGAAAGTCTGAACTTCACCCACTCAAGTAGGAAGGCCTGGAAGCTTCTTCATGGTCTGGGTGCCGGTAGCCAACTCTCTCCCGTCTCCCATCCTCATGTATCTCCAAACTCAGTGGCCAGTCACCTAACTCAAGTTGAGTGTGCTAAGATCAACCCAGTCTGGAAAAGAGAAATTTCCCATGAGTGGTCATCCCACTTCCGTTTATCTTGTCCATCTCCAAAACTCTCTCCCTTTACACTGTCTGAACTGGAAGACGCTTTGAAGAGGGTTAAACCGGGAATGGCTGCTGGCTATGATAACATCACCCCAGAACTCATTCTTAACTTGGGCCCCGTGGCAAAGAAGTGGCTCACTACATTCCTGTCCCACATCTTGGAATCCGAATCTATGCCCAAAATTTCGTGTCGTGCGAAGATAATAGCAGTTTTGAAACCAAAGAAAGACCCAACACTGGCCGCCAGCTATAGACCAATTTCTCTCCTCTCTGTGTGTTACAAACTCCTTGAGAGGCTGCTTCTGTCACATATTTCTCACCTTACAGAGAAATTCCTATCACCCGCCCAAGCTGGTTTCCGCCCAGGAAGATCTACCTGCGAACAAGCCCCGGCCCTCTCAACTTACATTGAGAATGGATTCCAGAAGAATTTAAAGATGGGTGCTGTCTTTTTTTATCTCACAGCAGCCTATGACACGGTCTGGCACCATGGTCTCCTAGTCAAGATCTCAAGATGCCTGCCTCCATGGGTGGCCAACACTATATCATTTCTTCTCCAAAACAGAAGATTCCAGGTGCATCTGGGTGACAAGTCTAGCAGATGGAGACTTGTCACAAGTGGCCTCCCCCAGGGCTCTGTTCTGGCTCCTACGCTATTTAATATTTACATCAATGACCTTCCAGAAACTGCTTGAAGGAAGTTAATGTACGCCGATGACATCTGCTGTGCAACTCAGGCATCCAAGTTTGACATCCTCGAGGAAACACTCACGAAAGACATGTCTCTGATATCTGATTACTGTAAAAAATGGCGACTAATCCCTAGCACTGCAAAAACGGTATCATCTATTTTCCATCTACACCATGCCTCGGCCTCGCGTGAGCTTAATGTGCAGCTTGACGATATGAGAATCTGGCATGAAGCCCAGCCAGTCTATCTTGGCGTTACTCTCGATTGCACCCTGTCATTTCACGAACATCTCATAAAAACTGCAGCAAAGGTGGGCGCGAGGAATAACATCATTGCAAGACTGGCCAGCTCCTCATGGGGCGCGAGCGCTTCCACACTACGATCATCATCTCTGGCATTATGTTATTCCACTGCAGAATACTGTGCCCCAGTATGGTTCCGAAGCCCTGATGTCCACTTGGTCGATTCCAAATTATATTCCTCCATGAGGATAATTTCTGGAACCATCCGTTCCATCCCGGTTCCATGGCTGCCAGTTCTTAGCAACATCGCCCCACCAAATATTCGTCAGGATGCGGCATCATCTAAGTTCATTTCCCACGTCTACACTTGACCAGACCTGCCAATCTACGCGGATATCTTTGCCCACCCTGTCCAACGCTTGACGTCTCATCATCCAATCTGGTCCCCTACGCCTACACTGAATGTCTCTGTTCCAGACTCTTGGAAACAGAGTTGGCAGTCAGCTGAGGTAAAGAACAAACACCTCATCACAGACCCCTGCAAGCGTCAACCCGGCTTTGACCTAGCACATTATGATTGGGCCCTCCTCAATTGCTATCGAACAGGCCATGGCCGGTGCACCACTATGTTCCATCGCTGGGGAGCCAGAGACAACCCAAACTGCCCCTGCGGCTACAGACAGACTATGACCCACATAGTCAATGATTGCCACCTCTCCAGATTCAAAGGAGGTCTGGAAACTTTACATCAGGCTCAACCTGACGCTGTTGACTGGCTACGGAAGAAGGGCAAACTCTAGAAGAAGAAGAAGAAGAAGAAGAAGAAGAAGAAGAAGTGTTTGTATGCTTCTAAATTCTGCTTCTAAGACCCCTTCTGTTTCATTGGTTTAATCCCCCTGCTTTACACTGTATTCTGTTTACATAACCACTGTTAACTAAGCACCACCCTGCCTCCAGGGCATTGGTTTAATCCTCATTGTTTTGCATGCTTTTTCCTTCTCCCCACCCGCTATCCTACGTACATCCTCTTCAGACCTGACTCTTCTGCCTCAGGATATATAAGGACAAGATTGTGATTAGAGATAGCTTAGATTGTGCTGCATTCCACATGAATAAAGACTGAACTGCGTACCACTCAGCCATGAGTCCCTGGTCATCTCTCTCTCCCACCCACGAAGCTAGCCCTACATAATAATGAAGAGTCAGGTCTGAAGAGGATGTACGTAGGATAGGAGGTGGGGAGAAGGAAAAAGCATGCAAAACAGTAAGGATCAAGCCAATGCCCTGGAGGCGGGGTGGTGCTTAGTTAACAGTGGTTATGTAAATAGAATACAGTGTTAAGCAGGGGGGATTAAACCAATGAAAAAGAAGGGGTCTTAGAAGCAGAATTTAGAAGCATACCAACAAGTCAGCAGCTCCAGGTAAAGGGGTGAAGATTCCTTTAAGGTTTTTCTCCTTTATAGAATTTGGGACTACAGAATCGGAAAAGAAATGTGAAAAAAATTATCATGTTTTAAATTTTGCATCTCATATTTTAGCTATAGTTTTTATTCAAGGTGTAAGTTTTGGCACATTGGATATAATAGCATTTGAATGAATTTCATATTGCCTTTTAACAACATACAATAAAATTTTAGTGACTTTGCAATTTAAAAATATGGGATCAACAAGATAGCTCACCTGGGCAGTGTGCCTGTTTTGTCATGTTTGAGCCCAGTCCTCACTGCTTTGAAGGAAGCCTGGGGTGTTGAAACCCTGGTGATAACAAAAACAAACAATAAAAAATAAGAAAGAGGAAGATGACGAAGAAGAGCAGGAGGACTAGGCTTTTTCTTAGAGACCAGAAATTGCATTTTAAAATAATTCCTTCTTTTTCCCCATTAACTCAATTAAATATATAGATAGGATATATATATTTGAGAAAGAATCAGATCTCATGCTTGAGAGCTCAGTGCTTTACTCACTGTGCCATCTCTTGGGTTGCCTTTCCATGAACTCTCATTGCTATTCAATCAAAATAAAAATAAGAATGTTTACTCATTTGTAGTAATATTAATGTATCTGTATATATGCGCATATACTTTCCCTCCAAAACTTTCTAAAACTTGGCTTTTTGTGTTAAAAATTCTCATCTTGATTGGGTTATCACTAAATTATAAATTCCTAATTAATCAAAACAACATAAATATTTTACATTTTGATGAATGATTATCAGTGTGAGAGGTATATTATTAATGGGAAGGGATTTCTTAATAAGGTGGATGATGATTCTTTTCCAATTAATTCATTTTATCTGTGCCTAAATTGTTACTTATTGCAATAATGAGAAATGGTTCAGGATATTTACAGAAATAAACACTGAGAAAATATGATTACATAAATATGTAGATGAAAATGGAAGGAGTTTTGTATAGCAATGTCAATCAATTCTTTGGATGCTTTCTGAGCTATTTTTGAGAAATATATTTATCTTTGAAAATTTGTTTTGACAAGTTTTCATCTGGGAATTCAGTTAGTCCTTTCAATTTTGTTAAGCAAATAATTCAAATCACCTGACATAAAAAGATATTGTCTGCTTATTAAAGACAGTCAAATAATCGTTTACTAGTAAGAATGTCAAATAAGCTTTACGAAGAGTTTTCCATTAACTTACCTACAAGTTACTAATGTAGAGGAGTCTTGCTTTGTTAAGTGCTGGTACAAAGGAAGGGAAAGTAGAATTGAATAAACTTTTCAAAATGAGAATTGAGCTTCTATGATTTTTCCTATGTTATTAATAAACCTAAACTAAATTTTAAAAAATTCTTTGCATCTATAATGGTTTTGTTCTACAAGAATCCACATTTGAACAGATATGCACAGCTGAGTTCATTGCTGTGTTATTTGCACTAGACAAGAGACAACTTAAGAGTCCAATGGTAGATGAGTGGGTAAGAAACTTCTGCTATATATACACACAGCTATGAGAAAAGATAAAATTTTGTCCTTTGTTACAACGTGGGTGGAACTGGCAAGGATAATATTAAGGAAATAACTAGGTAGGAGGAGAACAAACACCAGGTTATCTCACTTATATTTGGGATATAAAGAAACAAAACAAGAGACTAAGCAAAGCCAAATGAAAACAAGTTTTTAGACTCTGGTCATAGAACTGAAATCACTAAAATGGGATCAGGTAAGTCCAACAGATTTTGGTGGGGGAGTACTGGCACTTTGGTGGTGGCCTTGAAATCATACCCCGAAATAATGATTTCTAAGTTATTGCAATAGATTTTAAATATAAAAGATACATAATACAAAGTCCCCTACCCCATGAAGAAAATCACTTGACGTAAAACTTATTTGTCATTCAGTCACCAGCATCAGTTGACCAATTTAAGTAAAATAAAACCCCAAAGACTCTACTAAGGTGTAGCAACCTACTAAGCTCTACTAGGATGTAGCAAACAAATGGCCTAAAAGCTTGTGCTGTGGTCAGAGTGTTGGACTTGCATATGTAAGGTCCCAAGTATAAATAAACTAAGTACAAGTGAGGCCTATACATATGTCAGAGTGATGCTCTGGTTCTTTTTCTCTCATAAATAAATAAATCTTTGAAAATAATTTAGCATGTGATGACTAATCAGAAAATGATTGGGTTCTCTGAAATAATACCTTATAGACATTTAAAAACTACACTACTAACTGTAATTAACATTTGTATGTTCACAGACTGAAAACTTTTATCTTTTTACACATTTATTTAATTTTGAAGTATTTTGTAACAAAATAGAGATGTCAAATTATTTTGCCCCCTATATATTTTATTAGTTATCTTCTCTCTCATTGTGATTTATTTTTTATGGATTAGAAGATCTATTTACTTCTGGATGGGAAAATTCTTGATTATTTCCTCAATTAGTAATTCTGTCCCTTTCTCCTGTCTTCTGGCATCCTTGTGATGTAAATGTTTTTCTTTGTGCTTGCATTTCTTATATTACCTGCATAGGTTCTAGGTTTTGATTTCTTATTTTTTATTTTGTTGGGGGGTTTTGTATGGTTTCCCCTACCCTATACTCCAACTAATCACTTCAACCTGTGGCTTCTGTTTTTCTGCATGTGTACTCAATTTTTTTTTAGTTCAGTTATTGTTTTTATTTTTTTTAATTCCTTTTATTTCTGTTATAACTTTTTCATAAATTCACTCATACTTATCTGAAGTTTTCTTCCATTGAAATTTTTATTTTGAGGAGTCTATTTAGGATCATAGCTTTGAAGTCTTTTATTTATTTATTTACTTATTTTTTATTTTCTGCCTCTAGGTTTATCACTGGGGCTTTGGGTTTACTCTACGAAATCACTGCTTCTGGAGGCAATCTTTTCCCATTTTTGTTGTTCTTGTTGTTATTATTGTTATTGTCATTATTGCTGTTGTTGCTGCAAGATAGGACAGAGAGAATTGAGAGAGGAAGGAAAGACAGAGAGGGAGAGAGAAAGAGAGACACTTGCAGACCTGCTTCAACACTTGTGAAGCAACCCCCTATGGGTGCGGAGCCGGGGGCTTGAGCTGGGATCCTTGTGCCGGTCCCTGCACTTTTTGCCATGTGCTCTTAACCTGTTGTGCTACTGCTTGACTTCATCACCACCACCATCCCTTTTTAAAGATGTTTATATAGCCCTGTTAAAATTTGGAATTTTCTTCAAGCTACTGTCTTGACTCATCATTGCTGGTGATCTCCTTTATCTTTCCATTAGACTTGTCAAATCATGAGGAGAAGACCAGGGGTCTGTGATTTCAGTTCAGATGCAGTGATAGCTTAACTACTCTGCATTTGAGAGGGCCTGTGCTCTGGATTCACAGTCGTAACTGTCTGGCGGAAGCTGTAGCTTTGAGATTCAGTCAACCTGGATATTGACCTGAAGTTTCAAGTTGCATGTGCTCTGCATGGTGATGGGAAAACAAATTCTGGCAGCTCATGCACCATATGTGGAGTGCATCTCCCTAGCTCTGCTCAAATATCTGCTACTATGGAAACTGAATTCCAAGACACTGTTTTCATTGGGATGCACTCAGTAAGCTGCCATAATCTTAAGAAGACTGCTACTGCAAGTCCCATGTAGTATATAGTGGTTTATTTTTCCCCTTTTGTTATAAAGTTGTAGGTACAGAATTGTAATAACATTTCAGTACTGAGATTTTGTTTCAGCCTAACCCTTACATGCTTTGAAACTTATGAGTCTCTTCTTGGTTGTGGCATATTACCACATATAGCCACTTTTTACCTTTGGTGAAGGAGTCTCTATGTTCTTGCTGCGTGGATATGATGCTTTTATTGTGAAAAATTGCATTAGAGCCAAACTTGTTTCTGTGTGTGGTTTCCTATCTTCAGCATGACTTTATTGTTATGGAGTAAAACAAACAAACAAACAAAAAGAAACCTTTCTGGTTGACTATAATGGTCTTACTGCCAATAGTTGTTTCTTAATAGAACTTGAAGTTTAGTCACCATGCATGTCTCAAATTATCAAAAATATTTTAAGCAAGGAAAAATTTTCTATGCTCTCTCCACTGTGCCACGACCCTGGCTACCAGAGAACAATTTATTAGAAAGTCTATGCCTTTCATATTGCATCATATTAGGAGGCACATAATGACAGGCAGTGACCCTACTCATGTTCTAATGTTAATCACTGGATTAAGCTAATGATAGCTTAATCCCTCCACTGTGCACTGCCATTCTCTTGAAACTAGCAAGTGGTTAGATGAGTGACATTTTGGAACCCTGGGATTATTTTTCCATTTAATTTAATGCTATTTATGATTTCATACAGCTTATTGTTGTCTTCTTTTGCATAGTTATTTTCTCCTCAAAAGTAGTTTACTGACATTTAAGAGTCTATATTCTAGAAGTATTGGGGAATATGACATCCTAGTCTCATGCTTACATGTGCTATTAAGACAGCAATTTAAACCACTTTATGGCACTTAGTAACAAGAAGAAGAGAAGGTATTGTGCCATTAGGAAGCAGTAGGTCTGTGCAAAAGTATGTTAATTATAACTGTTTCAGAGAAGTAAAACATTTTCCTTGATCCTCTTCGAGTCTTTAGCTCAGTCTGAAAATAAACTGACATAGGTGAGTTAGCAGTAGAGAGAGTTTGCACATTTAATTAAATTCTTATATCTACATGGAGTCTTCAAAGGGGAAGGAAGACTAAAGAAGTAATCAGAACAGAAAGTGCCCTCCTATACTCCATATATATATGAAATGTTTGATTGCTGGACTGTGGAACACTTGGTAAAGTGCACATATCACCGTGCATGAGGATACGAGTTCAAGTCACCAGTCCCCACCTGAGGGGGAATCTTTGCAAGCAGTGAAGCAGTGCTGCAGGTGTCTCTCTATATCCCTTTTTTTTTTCTGAAATTATCTGTCTCTATCCAAAATAAGGTAGAGAAATATGTGTATTTGTATATGAAATAACAATACATTTATAAGGAATTGACAGGACACAGAGGCTTGGGCTAAGGGCAGATTACTATGAATAAGTAGCTAGGAAGATGAGGGTGTGTCTCAAGGTTTTGTTTCCTGGCCCATAGTTTCCTGTTTGATGATAAGAATGTTTTCCTTCCTCCCAAAACAGGAAAGGCACTTCTTACTCTGGAAACATATAACAGATTCCAGAAAAGAATGGCAAGGTGGGGGATGTCAGAATAAGTGTCCTACTTTTGTTGTTTTCTCAAACTCCTTTGACTTGGAATATTTAGCAGGTCAGAATGTCATATTTTGTTCCTGTTTTGGTCCCTATTACTGTTAGCTACAGTATTTACAGTTAAAGAAAAGAAGTCCATTATCTTCTGGTGTAGGAGGATGATTATTGGTGGGGGTGAGGTGTGGTGCCACCCATCACAGGAGATATGGAACTGTACCCCTGTGACAACAGCCATGTAACTCAATATTTCACTAATAAAGAGATTAAAGGGGGAAAAAAGACAACTAACTTCTGTTATTTCTCTAAACCCAATAGAATATGGCAAAACAAAACAAAAAACAACAAATGACTGTGATCTCAGACTGACAGAGACTCAGAGTTTATACAGGCTCCTGTACTAAATATGAGTAGATATGGGCACTAGGTCAGACCTATAGGGTTAACAGCTAATGATTTTCTAGGCCCATCATATGTGTATAGGAATCCAAGGATTCCCTAACTGGGGCCCCAGGTAATGAAGCAGTTTGATATTGACCAAATGGGCCATTATTATGTGGGCTAATCTCTTGCCCTTATCCAATTTTTGTAGTCCTTTCTTATTTATTTATTTTCCTTTTTGTTGCCCTTATTGTTTATTATTGTCATTGTTGTTGTTGTCATTGTTGGATAGGACAGAGAGAAATTGAGAAAGGAGGGGAAGACAGAGAGGGGGAGAGAGAAATAGACACCAACACCTGCAGACCTGCTTTCACTACCTGTGAAGTGAACCCCCTGTAGGTGGGGAGCTGGGGGCTCCAAAAGGGATCTTGATGTCATGTGTGCTTAACCCACTGCACCACTGCCCTGTAGTCCTTTCTTTATCTGATGATCTTAGATTTTCTCTCAGTTGTTTAGACATTGAATATCATTTGTTGAGCCCAGCCAGAGTTAGGTTTTTGGGATCTGCTTTCTTTGGGTCTTTCTGCTAGGCTGCCCAGCTAATTTGGTCTAAGTCCAATCAATTACAGAATTTATGTTGCCTTTTTTTTTTGTTTCCCTCCAGGGCTATTGCTGGGCTCGGTGCCTGCACCATGTATCCACCGCTCCTGGAGGCCATTCCCCCCCCCCTTTTTTTTTGTTGCCCTGTTGTTGTAGCCTCGTTGTGGTTATTATTATTGCCATTGTTGGTGTTGTTCATTGTTGGATAGGACAGAGAGAAATGGAGAGAGGAGGGGAAGACAGAGAGGGGGAGAGAAAGATAGACACCTGCAGACCTGCTTCACTGTGAAGCGACTCCCCTGCAGGTGGGGTGTCGGGAGCTCGAACCAGGATCCTTATGCTGATCCCTGCGCTTTGTGCCACATGTGCTTAACCTACTGCGCCACTGCCTGACCCCCTATGTTGCCTTTTTTAAGCACACACCATTATTGAGCACTTTGACTTTGAGTTCTATAATTGTCCCTTGTTTATGGATACGTGTACACCTATACTTAGTACCCTAGCCTAATCTGATATCTGTTACTTAGTTAAATGATGGGCCGCTTAACTTGGACGTAGGTTGTCCCATGTGCTAGTAAAGGTCTCACCAGATTTGAAGATTTGTAAGGTTGACTTCTCAGTCTCGGTATCTCTGGTTGTGGTCCACAGTAGGATTTCAGTAGCAGCATAATGTGGGGTGGCAGCACCAGTCGTGATTTGGTTGAAGGTGACAGAGGTGGTATGGTGGTAAGGAATCATAGAGAAGGAATACCAAGAAGTGTGAGCATATTCCTATACGTACCAGGACTAAGAAAAGTGAAGGTCTCAAAGAGAATGCAAGGGGTTTCTTACAGTCTTAGAAAGAATTTAGAATATCGATAACTAATTATTATTATAGCCAGGTTAGTTGGGGGGGTTTGTTTTCTATGATAATCCAATGGTTAATATCTATATTAAGATACTTGACTTCATTATGCTTTGAACACTTTTAGTGGCATCTGAAACTCTTTGTATTTTAGATACTTACAAGGCCAAAAAGGTCTTGATCTGTTTGGCCTAAAGCTATCGTTGATTTAGATGTTTACAGAGCTATATTTTGAGATATATTTTTAGAGCTCCATGAACAATTTAATCCCATTATCAAAGTTTGATCATATTGCAAATCTAAGATATTAGATGTGTAGGCAAAAGCTAATATTTGAAGTTAGGGCTATGGTCTAGACAGGGAATTTGAGATATAAAAATCTATCCCCCTCTCCAGACATGTCATATTACTGGTGATAGGACTAAAATTCCACATTTCCTGCCACCAAAGGTCTGTGACACCCCCCCCCCCCAACCACTATAGTTTTCCAATTTAAATATGGCTTGTGTTGGGTCTGGTTGTTTAAAGTATGTGTGCTCAATTCTCTAAATTCCACATATGAGTGAAACCATCCTGTAGCTTTATTTTACCCCTTTGCTTATTTCACCAAGCATAATGTTCTTGAGTTCCATCCATTTTATCCCAAAAGATGTAAAATCTTCTTTTTGTTTTATTGCTGAGTAGTACTCCATTGAGTATATGTTTCATAACTTTTTTTTTCCAGGAATCTGTTGATGGATATTTTGGTTGCTCTACTCACCTATTTACCATCTATCAACCTATCTATCACAAAACTATTTATCTGAATGAAAAAGTGGATAAAGCGATGAAATCATGCATGAGTGATGTTATGGCTCTATAAAACAAATGAGAAAACACAGAAAATAACTCACCTCCCATATATAGTTCCTTTAAAAAATATCTTTATAAGAGTGAGACAAGAAGAGGTCAGAGCACTGCTCAGTTCTGATGAATAGCAGTGATGGGGATTGAACCTGCCTCTGAGATTTTGGACCTACAAGTCCTATGCTTTAATGGGAGCTATCTCCCCAGCCCTCATATATGCTTCTTCTGTTGGATGATACTGATTTTTTTTTTCCAAAAAGACTTGTTTTTTATTTAATTATGTAAGTGAAAGAAAGAGAACCAGGGCATCACTCTGGCACATGCAGTTCTGGAAGGTCAACCTTGGGACCACATGCTGGAGAGATTCAAGGCTTTGTCTTCTGCACCACATCCTGCATGGCTATATCCATCTTCTAGGGAAGTGTGAACCTTTATCCTCTTAGAGATCATTTAGAGAGATACACAAGGGCA